>NW_026018165.1:399751-415067 GCF_020466585.1 Dendroctonus ponderosae
ACACTGTACATTACAAAAATATTTTTAAAATGTGCACCCGATAGGCGTCTGTGGATTCATCAAATAATACTTTGCAAAAAACAAACGAGCTAGCCGCAAACGTCGGTGCCGTATAGCGTGAATAACCCTGTATATACAGGGTGGTTTTTTTAAATCTTGAAACGCTTAAATATTTTGGAAACGAGTGATCCGAGGAAAAAATGTTTCAAATAAGAATATCTGGAGGCGGAAGTTCGTGTCAGAAAAACAACGGCTTACTTTGACCTTGTAGGCTAGGCAGGGGCCAACTTGAGAATTTCAAATGGTAACCACAACATTTTATTGGAGATTCGAATAGTACGTCAAAAACTGGGAATAATGTATCTAAAACATTTTCTTCCATTTTGACAGGTGGCGTTGTAATCCATCAATTATCAATTTTTTTGCTTTAGATCTGCAGAACTATTATTTTATTGAAACGCTTAAAATTTTAGTGTGACAAATGTAAAGTAACTTTAAAGTTTTAATTAAATTGGTAAGTGAAAAATACTCCTATTTAAATTACAACATAAATTCTTAGCTTCTGGTAAATACATATATCATTAACAACTCAAAACCAACAAAATTTGTAATAATTAAAGCAGATGTTCAAAACTGTTGACCTTCAGCTTCAATGCATTTATTGATTCGTTTTTGAATGAATTTTTGAATGAATGAATGCACACAGCTCAAAAGTACATTTGATTGAATTTCGGCACAGTCATTTCGTATTCGCTCTGTCATACTCTCACAAGTTGTGGGCACAGCTTCATAAACTTTTCCTTTAAGAAAACCCCACAAAAAAAGTCTGGTGACATAAAATCTAGAGATATTGCAGGCCAGCTTACAGACCCAGCTCTACCGATTCATTGGTCTTTAAAGTTACGGTTCAGTACTTCACGTGCAACTATTGAATAATGTGCTGGACAACGATCGTGTTGAAACCACATACTCTGTCTTAATTGAAGGTCAACATCTTCGAGTTATATTTTGAAGTTTCTGTAGCATTCACCAGTCAGATTGCCCTCAATAATGTAGGGACCAATGAGCTTTTCCCTAATAATTTCACGCCACACATTTACCGTTCATGGACGCGGACGTTCAACTGGGCGCAGCCAGTGCGGATTATCGACACTCCAGTAGTGCATGTTATGCCGATTGACTGCTCCGTAATTTGTAAAAGAGCACTCATCAGAGAACAATACCCGATTAAAAAAATTCGGGTTTATTTCTATTCGTTCACGCGCCCACGGACAAAATTTCATTCGGTTTTGAAAATAATCTCCATGAAGTTCTTGATGCAAAGACAGATTATAAGGATGATATTTGTGGCGATTTAATACTTTGAGAACGCTGCTCCGGACAATCCAGAATTTTCCGCTAATTGTCGGGAACTAACGTGAGGATCATAAGCGACAGCAGCTAACACATTAATTTTATTTTCTTCCCCGGTAACTGTTCTTTGGCGAGTTCTTTTTTTCGGTTTTACGCTTCCTTCACTCTTCCGCCGGCTTCTCCCTATACAAAAATAATTTCAATTTTTTCGTGCACAGTTAATGCTCCCATATCAAAAATTATAGTAGCTTATTTAAATCAAATTCAAATAGTGGTTCTAACTTAAAACAAAATTAATAAATGTCAAAGTCAACAATTTGAAATTTTTACGCTTTTATCAGCTTTCCTACATTGAGTTGAGAGACATTTTAGATGATTTTGACAGTTTCGTATTCAAAATACGTTTCGAAATATCACGTATTGGCAATGCGAATTTTGAAACTATTAATGCTATACTTTTGCAACACGACAAATTTCGGACAGAACAAAATAATAAAATCAACCGTTAATGAAAACTATTTAATTCAGGCAATGATTTAAATGACAATTTAATAGAGAGAGAGAGAGAGAGAGAGAAAAAAAAGGGTTTTCCTTGAGCGGGTATTTCGGGCGGTCGTGTGCAAAGCCCGAAGGGTGAGTTCGTTTGAGCGCCACTAGCTTTCGCAGCAAAGCTAGAACAATTAGCGATGGAATGCTGCCGAAATACGTACTCAATTATTTTACCGGGATAGTACATAAGCTGACTTGAATGATGATATAAAAAAAATAAAAATGGTGAGCTTCATAAAGAACAAGAAAACGTGGTTTGACTACCACAAACTACAGTCTGCTGACCGTTTGGTCTATACTCTACGTTAACTGCTCAATTAAATGAAAATTTCAAAAAAAAATACAAATTGATAATACACAACCAATAGCTATACTCGCCCCAAACACCAGCAAGCCTCTGAAGTCGTCGCCACGTGCTGCCGATGCCTACGTGCTAGGTCCAGATCTCATCCAGACCGCCCCTGGCTATCCAGTCCACAATTTCAGTGAGTCAATATCCCCAGTCGGGAACCAGGAGGCGGTTGATGATGTTCAACGGATGTTCAAGTAGCGGGCAGATCTACCACACAGCAGAATATTGTTAACGAGTGTGAGTTGTGAGACAATTGTTAAACCAGATGTTGAGTGGATATTCTCTAAAGAGGGAAGGGTCAATTTATGAAAAACGCTCAAGATTAAGTGCAAATAAAGTGTCACAACTATTATTAATAACTTTTAATGCAATAATATGTTCTAATATTTGTTATTTTGTTTTGTAACAACAAATAATCAATATTTAGATATCTATTTTGTAATGTTTCATATTTTACATAAAATGATAAACATCATTACTATATGTGTTTGTTATAAATATGTTTTGAATTAAATTGAAAAAATATTTGAGTTTACCTCGGTTATTTCGGAAAACATGGGTTCCGTCTTCTTATTTTCTATCACGCAACGCATTCTTGATGTTAAGCCGATACGAATCTCTCTTCAGCTTATCAATTCACTATATTATTTCTATGATTAATTGTGTTTACCACGCATCAAAATGCATTTTTTTCGTTTCATATACCCTTTGATTCTTTTACATTTTACCTATTCCTGATCCTTTTATAAATTAATAGACTAACAATAATATTAAAATTATGAAATAAAATTATTAAGTTCAAAATTTTATGGTTTCTATAAATATAGGAAGTTGTCACTTCTGTCGAGCGTCCCGTGACGCACACCATTTTTTTCATTCAAGGTTTTTGCTGGAAAAATAAAAATTAAATATTTCGTTCGACGTTCGTCAGTTAGTCGAACAAATTTGTTTCGAATTCCGTTTTCTAATGAAGAAATGACCGACATCGTCAAAGTTGAAAATCTTTGCGAACACAACTGGCTTTACGTGGCACGAAATCCAATTCGACGCGCTCCAGCTTACCGAATATTTGCACGGATTGAAAGGAGTTAAATATAAGTTTTATCCCTTAATTTTGAAGGAACAGTTTACTAAATATCTGAGACGGATAGTTGTTTTTTCCAAAAATGGGAATTCAATTTGTTAAAAATTACATGGTTGAATTGAATCTTGACCACTCTTTTCGTTTTCACTAATTTAAAATTTAGAAAGAAATGTTGAATACAAAAGTTCTAGATATTACCGTCTAGTTTATTTTAAGATAGTAGCAAATTGATACAGGGTGTCTCAAATTCAAGTGATGGACCAAACATACCTTTTTTAAAATAAAATGCCGGACTTTTTATTACATTTTCGAGCTATTTGTAAAATTCTATGTTGATTTTCAGCTGTTTTTGAGTTGATAACCAATATTAATGAAACTTAACAAACTCCACCATTAACGGCTGTAGACAATCCAACCGGATATTTTTGCATACAACGGCCTCTGGACCAGTGATGCCATACTAGGGAATTTTTCCCTAGTCCAAAGGATTTTTCCCCGACAAAACGAAAAAGGAATTAGTTATAATTGTCTAGGAATTTTTTAAATTTTTCGTTTTAAAAAAAAATTATTCTGGGAAGAAAATATTTATATATCGGGCTACAGAAGGTAGAGAGGAACCACAATTTGTTTCAGGAAATCTCAATTAATTAATAATCGTCTTTAAGATCTTTTAAAATTCTCTTTTTGAAAATTTTAACATCAGATAGTAGCCAGGTAATCTGGGCGTGAAACCTTTTGAAATTTCAAGGTATTGACACAATTGAAGGTTAATGTAAACATTTTGTCTTTTTCTCATAAGAGCCCGTGTAATTAAAATTGTCGATCAAAAAATCGGCCAAGACGGCGACAAAAATGTTTTTTGGTCTGTTGTTTTGAAGATACAAAAACACCTTGTCAAAGTGTTTAACATTATTCGGCGTTTTTGATATTCAAAAAGCAAAATGAAAACTTTGGTCCCATAAGAGCTCATGTAAAACTAGGGATGGTCGATATTTAACGAAACCGCTAAAATAACAGTGTTCCACACGTGTAAACTAAAATCGCAGTTACACTTTTCCAATTTAACTGGTTGCTTTTTGAACCGTCTCATAAACCCGAAAAAGTCGTCTGCAGCAGCACAGAATCGATGCAGCACCGTCGATCCTTCTATCCAGTTCCAGCAGTTTGCCAATTTAACCGGTTATTTTGGAACGGTTTTATAAACTCGAAAAAGTGTTTCGTACTAGTACAGAACCAACGCGGCACCGTCGATCTATCCAGTTGCAGCAGTTTGCTAATTTAACCAGTTGTTTTTGGAATTGTCTAATAAAACCAAAAAAGTGGTTCGCACCAGCACAGAACCGATGCGGCACCGTTGAGCAATCTATACAGTTGCAGCAGTTTCAGTAACCATTTGTCGACGGAAAATATGTTTAGTCGCTCGTTGCCTTAATGATGATGTTTATCTTTCTCGTCTATAAGAATTATTGTTCAGTTCTCCAGGAACTATAATCGGTCACATCAGCGAAATATTGTTTAGTTTCGGTGATGATAAAATTCAGAATTTTTAGTCTATAAGTATTACTGTTAATGTGGATTATTTATTGTTAAAGTTGACTTAATAACAGGCGTAAATAATTCAAATGTTACTACAAATACTGTGGTGCCCCATCAATCAGAGGAAGTACAGTTAAAATATAGACAAGAGGATTATTCAATTTTTCAAGATTTTGACAAACTTGTTTTGTAACAAAAAAACAGGCATATTACTACTTTTGTTCAATGCGAGATATTATTTTCCAAAGCGCGTGCTATCTATCATAGACGAGCGGAGAAATAGACTTGAGTCGTAAAAAGCATACGCAAAAAATTATTCGTAAATATTAATTCATTTTTAAATAAAAATTGACTTTTTAAACATTTTTGCATGCAAATCATATGTTTAAACCATTCGATTTTGTTATCAGTTTTTTCCCTTTCATTACTTATTTATGACCCATAAATAGTTTTTTTTATTCGGGTGAATCTAAAAGTGCCATTTTTCGATCAGAAGCGATGTTCAAAAAGCAGCACTTTTCCTTACTGTTCATTTGTTTTACATTTGCGCACGGACTTTTACGCATGTGTGCGCAAAAGTAAATGTGACAAATTGAACGTGTCACTGTCATAAAATATTTTCATTAAAAAGTAACCGACAGGATTTTTTAATTAATTACGTAGGTTTATGGAGCACTATTGATCATAATTTAAAGTTTACTTATAATTTGTAAATTATAACTTTGTTACAAGTTCAGTCTAACAAAGTCGTTCAAATGGTCTATTTTTCTGCGCCACGTTGCCACAAGCAAAACGATTTTTTTTAAGAGCGCACATTTTATGCAATGCAATGCATCATCTTATATAAACACCATACCGTGAAAGCAGCACTTGAAGTTTCAACACTCATTGTTTCACTTGTATATGCTTACAAAAGTACGCTTTTGAAAAATTACAAACGTCAAAACATGACAATTTCAAAAATGGCATTGACATCAAATTTTAAATATGAAGTTGACGGCTTTTATTTTTGGCTATCTTCATTTATTATAACTATTTCTTTATTCGAATAAAAAATATTGTTCGATACGAGGGCGAAAAAAATATATTATTTTTAGTTTACCAATGCTAAGTTTATTTGTTTAAATAAACTAAATCATTATTTACCATCATCATTGCGAATTTTTAATGAAAAATTTAAAAAGGAACGTTACTTTTGGAACGGCATTTTGGAACCGAATACCAAAGTGAACTGCAACGTTGGAACCGGGTTCCAGAAACATAACCGTTTAGCACACCTCTATGCGAAACATTGAATGTTAATAGCTGGCAAACAAAAAGCGCTATTGGCACGTGCTTTGGTACATTATCGATATACTTTCGATATATTAGATTGACACGCTAAAAGTGCATTTTTTGGTTTTCGATTGCAACAGGATAAAAGATTGACCTTGAAAATTCGTGTTTAAGTGGGAAATCAATTTTTAGGATCAAAAATGATAGATTTTAGAAAGTATAGATTTATTTGTTTTTTTTTTTAGAATGATAGTACACCCAGAGAAATTAAACATATGCAGTATATAGCGTGGCCAGATCATGGAGTTCCCGATTCGCCTCAACAGTTTTTACGTTTTACTCAACATATTCGAGGACACCATAAGGATGAGAAGCCAGTAGTAGTTCACTGCAGTGCTGGAATAGGCCGTACTGGAGTTTTGGTATTAATGGAGACCGCTCTATGTTTGATGGATGTTGTAGAGCCTATTTATCCCTTAGAAATTGTAAAGTCAATGAGAGAGCAACGTGCTATGATGATCCAAAATGCTGTAAGTATGAATCAGATAAGTGCATATTCGGTTATAATCCAGGATAAAACAGATCCATTTGTTTACGTTTTTTGATGGGAGCAACAATGGTTCACAGTCATATCAAAAGCAGGTACTTATGAAAGCTGCTTTGCCGGCTCGGTAATTATTTTGATATAAATGAGTAGCACCAACAACAAAAGAGCAGGAAAATCGTTGCAAAATCGACTCAAACATGACGCTCTTTTTTTCACAGTTTTTCAAGCCTCATTTGAGCCACATAATTCGTTTGGGCATAGCTGGATAGAGAATTGAAATTTCGGTTTAGTCATATTAACATGAGTGAAAAAATTCGAGTAGTTTTGACCCAGATAGCGAAATTTGAATATTATACATTGAGCAGGGGCGGATCGAGCTTTCAAGTCAAGGGGGGGTCATGTAGTAGAAATTCAGTCTTTTGTTGTCTATGAAATTAAAAAAATTGATAATTTAGAGATGGAGGCCAGAAAATCAAAGAACATTTCATGCTTAGCGTAAATCGATTAATATACAGATATGTACTACACCTATGGCTAGCGGCCATTCGAGTTGCTTTTCGGATTAATTCTACTCTTAGTCAGTATATCGATCAGTACCTACTTTTAGCACTTTTATCCCTGTCTACCTGTTTTTCATTGATAAATCGCCGGTCGATGGAATTAAATGTTGCTCCCAAACAAATCGAAATTTATGAATGACTAGCTTTGTCTTTTTATTAGTGTTTTTAATTATAATAGTGAATATTATATTCTTGTAGAGTCAGTATAGATTTGTCTGTGAGAGTGTTTATGCTGCATATACCGAGAAGCGAGCTTCAGAAGAATGTTGTGATGGCAAACACCAGTCATCAACGGATAAAGATATTTGATGTAAGTAAAAAATGAGTTTTTATTTAAGAGTTGCTCGATACATCATTATCACGTTTTATACAATGATCTAATAACAGTTTCAGAACATCACAGAAGGTGTTTTAGAACAATAAGGTTTTTAATACATTCGACTGTATTAGTTGTTTTCAAGAGCATGAATGCTATTTCTAATGATAGAAAAGGCTGGTAATTTTTAAAATCGAGAATAAATCGAGAACTGTAGTCAAATCTCTGACCAACGGATCGTTTAATCTGTAATTAAGGCCGGGACACACCTATCCGATCAGAGTACCTTCCGTCGATGCTCAAACAATCGGATCGGTTATATACAGTTGCCATTCGCTAATCTCAGGGTAAGCAATATTGCAGCAGTAGTTTGAAAACATGTTTAAACATTTTACCGAGTGTAAATTGGCTACGGTGGCTTATTTTGGCTCAAGGCTGCTTGGAAAATAAGATCTTATGAAGTTTAAGTAACAGTTTTCCTCACTTTTTCCTCATTTGTTGGACGACGGAACGAAATTCCATAAATGTTTAAGAATGTCCATGACGCGTTTACTCTTTCTTTTGGAAAAAGTCCGCAGAAAAATATGTATAGAAGACACGTGTTTTTAAAAAGCATGTTGCTCTCTGGCCTAATCATGCAGAACCGAATATTTTCTCACTTTTTCAATGAGTTTCTCAGAGTTAATTAAGCTATTTTTTTCAATTGTATTAAAGCCAAAACAAGATGTGTCGCTGACGTAACCTAAAACAAGGACAGCTTTCGCCTCCAGTAATCAGATAACGAATAACCATCAAATAGGCACCATAATCGGGTACAAGAACGGCGACAGATCGGATGGGTAGCGAAAAGATGTGAACAACGGTGTCCTAAGTCTAGTACCATGTCTCTTTTCGATCTTTGTCCGAATGTATGATCGGAGTCGGCGGATAAAGGCCGAGACATATTTATCCGATCCGACTCCGATCATACATGGTCATTATTACCTGAGCAGTAGATGACTCCATGTTCTGCTATTTTTCTCCAAGTCCATTGTGTCTCACTCAGGCCAAAAATTTCTATTTGTAGCCGATTCATTTCCACGTCCACGTTGGCCAGTTTTCCAGCTGTGTAAAGACTACCTTGTTTGTTCCATGTAGCGATTTTGGCTAGCTATTGCATATTTGAAACTTCTTTCCACTGAAGGGTGCTCCGAATTGAGGGTCCTTTTCGAATTTGCCTTTGCCATTTTCGATATTTTGGCATACTCAAATGAGCCTTTAATGCACTGGTTTCCCGTTGCCTTCTGCATCCTTATGTCGTTGACGATTTCTTGGTTTCTCCGCCTTCGAGACCAATTTCTCAGTCTCCGGGCAAACGAGTGCCCGTATAGGCCCAGCTGTAGCATTTTTGCATGACATAAAGACTAGTAGCAAACCAATAGTGCGATGATATAAAAGGTAACGAGCTTAGTTTGTAAAGAACTTGGTGAAAAAACTCAAAAAAAGTCATGACTTATTGTACAATTAACTTAAAAAAAACCGCAGCAATCTCCAGAGTGAGAATGTAATTTATTTGAGGTTCACAGTTACTTTAACCTGTCCAAGACTCTTTGTTCATGATTTATTACGATCAGAATCGGCTCATTTTCATATTGTTCTATCCTGTTTATAAGTGTTTGTAAACCTTCATCGTTTCATAATTCCTTAACATCCATAAATCGATCTCGGTCCAATGCCTTTGTTAAGTCGCAAACATTCGTCTGTTGACTGTACATTAAAAATGACGACATTAAAACGTGTATTTTTGAAAAGCAAATCGTTCCTCTTTTAACTCAATTGTTTTGCCTATTTCTTCGCATAAAACTCCCGAAACGTATACAGAGTGATCCGCGGATAGGTGGTCTTATTAAAACTGAATGTTCCTTGGGTAAGAATTCGACAAAAAAGTGCATAAAAATGTATAATAAACATCTGGTGATTTAGTTGCAAGTAAATTTTTACATTCTATTTTACTATTCTATTGGTCAACTTGTCAATTATCTATTATTATATTTACTATATTATCCCCTTCAGTGCGATTTAAATAACACGTAATTTTTTTCACGGACACGCTTCTGCTTTCAGTTGATTATGCAAAAATTCGCGATATACAATTTAAATGATCTCGCTCCGCTGTCGGATGGATTCTTGACCCTTCCGCAGCCATTCATCCATAATCACCTTATTAACCATTGAAGCACGCTACTGATGAATAAAGTTTATGACATTTATCACATCATATGGGATTTACTGTGGAAAAAGCAAGAATTATTTGTAGAAGACATTTAATTTATTGCTAATTTTCTGGATCTTCTGAGCCAATTTTGAACTCAAGATCAGTTTTATGCCCAAAATTAGTTAATGCAAGTTTTGGAAGTTTGCCATAATTATATGAATCGTTTGATATTCACTTTCGCACAATGTAATAGAACAATGAATATCAAATGGATTGAAACATCCAGTTATCAATTTTCAACTCACCTGGATTGATAGTGGCATTTTAATCGAATTATCGTTTTTGGTCACCGTAATATTTCTAACGAAACCACGGTCCACCCACTTGTTAAAGACACTTTTCACCTATTTTTCTTCCTTTCTGGAGCCGACCACTTGAAATGTTACGTCAGTACCCGACATGTAATGGCTAAAATAAAAAAGTGGCGTTAAATTTAAGGACCGACTGAGATTCAGCCAGCTTTTATGAAAATTCAAGGGCTATATATTTCATAGCCAACATTTATGAAAAAGCACTTATTATTCCTCTAGCATTTCCGCAAGAACACTCTCTGCAAATTTGCTAGATCATATTTTTAGCTTCAACTAGTTTGAAATAGTTCCGTTCATAAAATTTTAGAACAATTATCCGAACTAAATAATTTGTTTGTACAATTATACTGGTTTAATATTAGAGCGTTTCAAAAGTAATTTACGAAAGTATAGCTCTATGTTTGGTTTGATGAAGGGAAATTGTGAAAAATAGCATAGCGTATTTATGCAAATATGCCGATTTTTTAGTTCACTGATAATTCAATTATGCTAGGACAAAGCTACTAAATATCTAAATAGAGCCCTTTTTTTAAACCTGATTGAAGTAATTGATGTTAAATGTTTCACAAATTATATAAGTATTTTTGTCAAGTAGCAAGGCCTTGAAGGGACAGGCCGATTTTAATTAATAGCAAATGCTTATAACTCAAATAATTTCAAATAATATTTATTCACGGCTTTTGAAGAAATACTGCTTTAATTTATGCCTGGGGGGAGGCTTATACATTATAATTATTTCTATTAATGCAGTAAAGAGTGTTGGGGTAAGTGTAGGAGTTGCCGCTTTATTTACATTGCTTTCAATGGTTAAGTAATATATTAATTTTTTTTAAATTAATATTTTTAATAAACGCTTATAACTTCTTCAAATTTGTGCCTTTACATGTTTATTAGAAAGCTATTTGGCATTTTGCCAAATATTAATAATCAAAGAATGCATGAAATTTGCTGAAAGAATCTAAAACATTTGGAACTTGCTGGTCAGGGGAGCAAATTTTATAATTTCCTGATACTATTTACCGATATTTATTGTATGAACCCTTTTAATCAATTGTAGACCATATTAGGTGTCAATTTACGCAAATTTTAGTTCAGGAAAATTTGAAGAATGGCATATTTCCGTTTATGGTATCATCCACAAAAGTTTTTTCTTCCAATTAAATTAAGTTGTTCTCAATTGCCCAGACACTTTTTTCGTTTTTCAACACGTTTTTCAACAACCTAACCGTAGACTGACTCAGTCAGTGAAGGCTTTCACGGTCGGTAAAATCACATTTAGAAATGTTTTTCGGGCTTTGAAGCCATAGTCCGTGGGAATTTCTTCCTGACATTTCGTTTACAACTGCGGTGGACATTATCAAAGGCGATGATGTAGTGGGCGAAGTGATCTCCAGTGCTTTCCGACTAAGACTGGTTCAACTACTTTGCTTTTGAACATATTCATTCTCAGCCAAGGTTTACATCCTTCCTACTGCTACTTATTCTACGGCTCCTTAATGCTAACATCAGTGTTGTCTTAAATTTGATATCATTTTACTTAATCTAACTTATTCTAACCTAAACCTAAACCTAGCATAAAACATCCTATCTTGCTTCCTAAGCTCACTTAAGTCTAGCCCATGGTCCTAGTTGTGGTGCAGGAACTGGTCATCGCATTGGTCCACGTCTGCTTCTTAGACTATGTCCGCAGAGGGAGGTTTGCGGTCAGTGGGCGACTACTATGTTTTCCACTTCCTCATCTTTCTTTGGGTGATCAACCAGGTTTATTCTGTATTGAGAGAGCTCCACTTTCTCTTTGGTGTCTACAGTGGTAATTCCGTTTTCTTGGATTGGTGGCATTCGTCTCCTTGGTCCTTTTCTGAGGATCCTGGACAGTTTCCAGATCGCTTGTTTGTTCTCTTCAGCCTCGATTTCGTCTCTGGAAGCATCCCAGAATTGCGACCTGAGTTCTTTCATATCTTCCTGGATCGCAGTCTGAAGCCGGTTGACTTGCCTTTTCAGAGATGGATCTTGCGTACGCATGGCTCTGCGTCGTATCCGGTTTTTATCCCTGTTTATTTAGGCTTTTAACCAGGGAAAAAATCTTGTCTGTTTGGTTCACCGGAACGACTGATGTGCTTGTTGAGGCTGCCAGGGTGTTTTTAATTTCCCTGGTTAGACTTTCTGCTGCCTGGTCCAGGTCGTCTTCAGTTTGGGGCTGGGGGATCCTGCTGGAGCTTTAGATTATGCTCTGGAAAGTCTGCCAGTTAGTGATTCTTTTAGTCGCAGTGATGTTGTTGGTTTGGTTTGGTCCAATTTGCAGAGTATCGGCAAATGGTCCGACGACAATTCCTGAAGTACTTCGGGGCTGATAGTCTTCCTGCGTTTTTGTACAGGAGTAGGTCCATGATGTAATCTCTGCCAATTTGGGTGATGTGCGTTGGCTCTTGCGGCGCAGCTATCTCAAACTCAGATAGTATGATGCCTTTGGTGCCCAATTTGTGTTTTTGGCATTGTAATCCCCGCCATGTATCATTGGTCTGTCTGGGAAAAGCCTTTCAACATCCTCGGGACACAACGTAGTGCTTAGACTGATGTACACGGGCACGACTCTGACTTTTGCATTTAGGCAGTGACTATAAATTCCTCCAGATGTGCCGAAGGTTTGACGATCTCATGGTGCTGGATGGACCTTTTCACTGCGACTAGTGTGCCTCCGCCCCCTAGTTGGCCTGTCTGCTCTGTGTGTCTGATAATTGCGAAGTGTGAACCTACCTCCAGATTTTAGCATGGTTTTCTAGATTAGGCACATATCTACACGATGTCTTGGAGCTCTATTTTCTTGTTCTTCAGTCCGTTGACGTTCCAAGACATGACACACACATGCGCCGCCGCACACTTGACGCACTTTGTTGAGGCAGCTGTGCACTTGGACTGGCCATGTCCATAGAGCTGACACCGAAAGCACTGTGTCAGCTGACTCTTCGCGTGCTGGGATTCCGCTCGTACTTTCAGGCTTCCCAGTGATTCTAAATCGAAGATGGCCTTCTCTGTTTTTAACAGTCACACCAGGACTACTGCTATTGGCTGGCCGTTCTTTTTCCACCTCACTATTGTTGTTGGGTGGGGAATCCTAGGGCAATCAGTTCTTCCTTGATTTTGCCATCGCTCCATGTTTCGATTACTCCTTAGATAACAACTCTGACTTGTTTCTCCTCCTCAATCTGATACGTATAGTACTGGTTTTTGTACGTATCCAGTACCCTGATCATTTGTCTGTAATCTTCTACTGTTGGAGGGTGTGTTCTCACCCCCTCCTTCGTTGTCACTCCACATCCGTAGTTTATTTTCTTGACCATCAGTTTTTTTGTTATCTCATCATATTTGTCTTTCTCGCGAAGGACAATTGGAGGCACCGTCCTCCTTTCGGTTTGCTGCTGGGCGGCAAGGGGCCTGCTTCCTCTCTTGTGCTGGCTGCTGGGCTAGGCTGCTGGCTCCCTCTGGGTCTGCTGGGCGGCTTGTCGGGGATATGTAGACAATAGTATTGTCATCACTGGAGGACACAGGCCTGGCTTGTTTCCTCCTTCGTCGGCGATTTGGACTGTTAAATCCCCCGCCGTCTGAGGAGTCCGTCATCGGGCCCTCCTTGGAGGCAGTTGGGCAAGCTGCCGCCTCAGCGGGTCTTTTAGTGGCCACACTATCACTGGAGGAGGCTGTGCCCTCTTCCATTTCCTCCTCTGCGGCCTCCTCCATGCCCTGCCAACACACAAACAAAAACTTTAGAAGGTTGCCCTGTTGTAGTCGCTATTATCAGATGAACAACAGCTCTCCAAACAATCCACGTTTTGACTGTTTCCTTATTTGTTACAATAAGTGTTTCACACTCGCGGTCCAACCTCGAGGTTGAAGCTTCACTAAGTGTGTGTTTTGCCCTCCCCCAGACTACCAAGAAAGAAATTCGAGCTCGTGTCTCCCTCAGAGGCACGTGCAGGTCCCCCTTTTGGGCTCCGGAAAACAGTGTAGTGCCGTTCAGGATAGTGTTCCTGAGTGTATTTTGTGATCGACATTGCGAGCTCTTGAAATACCAGAAGCTCCTTTCTCCAGCGCAACTTCCAACATCATAAAATGAGCTCTCGCGAGCGGAGCCCTTTAGGGTTCGAAAGCGATGACTCAAACGGCGCTAAAACTGACCAAGGTAAGCCTGCAAGACGCCCTGCCCAAAAACCCCGCACCCTGCTTTCCTTCAAAGCCAAAACCAAGGCCGCCGACCTTCAGTCGCTTCGTTTGGCAAATTCCAAACTACAGGAGAGTGTCACCTCCTTAAAGAAGCAAAACAAATTGCTTGCCCAAAAACTTGCCGAGCAAGACCATAAGACCTCGCTCCTACTCTCAGCCGTTGCCGAGGCGCACAAGCAAGTCCCCCCAAAAGCCCCCAGCAGCCACCCAGCCGAAAAGATGGAAGTCGACGACTTCCCACCCCTGAAAGCCAAGCCAAGGCTTAATATCCTAAAAACTTCAAACCCGGCACTCCACGAGCACATGGTCCAGCATGCGCAAGCCCCCCAACCCGCTAAAGCCCCTCAGGCTGCCCCAGCCACAGCCGCCACTTCGAAACCCCAGCCCCCAGGCCCTGCCACCACTTCGGCACCCCAACTCCCCAAGTCCGTGATTCCTATCGTCATTAGAAATACAGCTCCGAGCTCAACGCCCTAATCGCCACCCTTAAAACCCGCACAAGTCCCGGTCCCGACCAAATAACCAACAAAATCCTCAAACGACTCCCGGAAAGTATCCTCAATCACATCCTCACCCTCATCAACGCGTCCTTTTCGCTACGGAAATTCCCAACCCCTTGGAAAACCGCCTCCGTAGTACTAATCCCCAAACCCACCAAAAACAAAACCCTTCCTCAAAACTGGAGACCCATCAGCCTCCTTCCCACTATTTCCAAACTAACAGAAAAACTCTTTCTCGACCGCCTCCAAAAACTAATTTCAGAAAACCGATTAATTCCTCGAGAGCAGTGCGGATTCATGCAAAAACATGACTCCGTAATGCAAGCAGCTAGGCTAATTCAAGATGCCACGATTGCTTGCCAGAACAGATGCTCCACTGGAGTCGTCTGTCTGGACATTGAAAAAGCTTTCGATAAAGTATGGCACGAGGGGCTAATTTGGAAGCTCCTTCACACTCACAAACT
>NW_026018165.1:415117-423950 GCF_020466585.1 Dendroctonus ponderosae
ACTACTTTTCTCGCTCCGTACCCCTACTTTTTTTCTTTCTTCGTTCGCTCTCATTCCCGCAACCACCAAAACCCCCACCCCAAACCCACCAAGGCTCTTGCAGGCTACCAGCAAAGACAAAAAGCCTTAAATGGCTATGTCTGCGTTAAACATCACGTCACGGTGTCAGTTATTGTGCTCTGAGTGCCCCTGGAAGGCGCTGATTCGATTATGTCCAATACTGTGCCTGGAATCCGAACATCTATTGTCGTCCACTATCTTCCTGGAACCAGTCTCCTCGCCCTGTGTTGGCGTGAGTTCTTTCAGCTTCTGCTATGTTACTGTAGCATTTTCCCTAAACTAATCGCATATCAGCAAATTCGTGAAGAGAAATTCAAAGTAAGTCACAGTTTGACAAATTATTGTTACTATAGACAACGGCTATCCGCCTGTAACTATCTGTTAATGACAAAAAAACATCATTGCCTTTTCATCAAAAAATTGTAGAAGAGAACTTTTTTGATATCAAAAATTTTCGTAATTTGAAGCAAAGATCGTAATTTTTCTTTTTGAATGCTTAAGTATTCCAATATGCTACCAATTAAACATGCAACAATTTCAAAATAATGCTTAATAACAAAATTGAAATTCGATCTTCAACTGTTAATATCTTCTAGAAATTTTGGAAAAAAAAAATTTCATTATTTTTCTCGTACTCTCCAAGTGAGCCTCTATCACCCCTTAAAAGGAATGACGTCAATTTTGAATCACCCTTTATATTACTTGTTGTTTATTGTTTATATAAATACTTTTTACAGATAAAAAAATATTTGGAGCATTTTTAGGAATAACTAAAATATACGCTTTTTGTGATATGAAGCCGTAGATTTCCAACAACCTTCAACACATCAATGAATATCTACCATCTTCTCAAATTATAGATGATTTATGAACTCGGTTTTAGTGGTGAGCAACCCGATGCTATGCACTAGCTCTAATGACAGAAATATCCTGTTTTTCATTTATTTGTTCTTTGATGAAAATGCCACCTGAATAATAATCTGTGCTTTCGACTTACCCAACAACATATTTACAAATAAGTATTGGGGAACATGGGCAAAAATATCACAGTCCAGTATGCGTAGGAAGCACGAGGCACGAAATCATACAACAACTTATCACAGATTATATCGTCAGAAATGAATAAAATCGACATAGGCCCTGTTCTTCGGATGATATAATCAATCTGGAGCGAATAATCAACATCAAGAGAGACATCTTCTCCATGACAAAACCACAAGCAACACTGGGGAAGATTAACGAAAATTTTCTAACGCATTTTCCGAACACCCTGTATACTTCAGTCGGGAAGGCTGTTGAATACCTCGCACATGAATGAGGCGCGTAGCGCCGAAGAATATAAATTGCTCGGTATACAGGGCGAGTCCACGAAGCGAGACCCCCCACTTAATTCGGACAGAAAAGCGATAGAAACAAAAACGTTTATATGCATTTAGAACGGATTTGATTGTGTTCCTTACAACTCTTATTGTGTAATATACTATTAACATCATTTCTTCGCATTTTTGCAGCTGATTGATAGTACGATCGTATTAAGCATCCTTACTTATTTCTAGGAATGGGTCGATTTGAAACTCTTCAAGTCCAACGTCAACACATCTAATTATATTATAAGGTCCATTATGTAAGCAGAAATAGAACAGCAATGAAGTTCAAATGGAAGTTAAAATACAAACTAATGCGTCAGACAATATATCCGTGTCCACTGTAATTGAAAGCTTGAAATAAATCTACTTAATTCGTATTTATAATCTATGTAAGTCTTCTTCATATTTTTGTCTCAATGCAGATTTCAGCGGGTGTGTGAAAGAAGATATACAGGGTGTCCATTTTCTGAGTCTTTGTATCGGTAACTAACTACCTTTTTAAAGGCAGGTAATCCGTTAAATGGGCAAAATTGGGCAGAATTCGATTGCCTATTAATTGCCGTTTTCAAAATTTAGGTACCCGACTAGGTTCCTGAAATATCCTGAAAAGACAAAAAATTGGCACTTTTTTAATTATCACATATTACGTAAACTGCTTAACTTGGAAAAAAAATAAAATTGCCCTTGGTTGAACTTTTTGCGTTGAATCCAATAAACTAGCACTCGTTGTCATAGTCAACTTGATTTACGAGATAAAAAGTAAATATCTGTTTTTTAAATGGTAATCATAGTTGGCTGTGAGCCTTTTAAAATGATATATTTTCAACATTCACACAACTCACGATTTGTATGTGAATATTTACAACATGTTCATGGTTGGATTGCCAATGCAGGACCCATTCGGTGGTCTATTTTCTGTGGGGTTTCCTTAAAACCAAGATGTAGAAAAACAAAACCCAATGATATTGAAGATCTAGTAAATAGAATACCTTCAGCATTAAGAAGTATTCGTCCACAAACCATAAGAAAGGTGTCATGGAAATTGATTAGAAGATGCCAAAGTGCCTGGACGTAAACGGAAGTCAATTTGAACATTTAATTTAAACGAATCGTTCTTTCATTTTTGTTTTGTGTGATAATATAGTTCGTGTTTCCAGAGCCTACTACACATTTTTGATGTTTTTTTATAGTTTTACGGCCACAAAAGGAGAAAAACATACAAACAATTATATCGTTAAATTCAGAAAAAATTTGGATTTCAAAAGGATCACAGCCAACCGTTTACCATTAAAAAAAAATAGTGTGCGTCACGGGACGCACGACAGAAGTGATAACTTCATATATTTATAGAAACCATAAAATATTGAACTTATTGTTAGTCTAATAATTTATAAATGGATCAGGAATAGGTAAAATTTAATTTAATTTCCTTTTGAATGTAAAATATCTTTTTTATTTGCAACATTTAACATTATTTAACGAGATGTTGTACATATTGCTCTTCTTGGGTTTGTGTAAACTCTTCTTCTTGAGTTTCTGTATTTTTTTGTCGTAATTTCTTATTTGTTTTGTATAATCTTTGACGTTCAGCACTAGTTCGTGGTTGATGAAAGCTACTTTGAGTTGATCTATTACTTAATGCTCCTTTTTTAGCACCAAATCGTTTTTGGCGTTCAGCATTACTTAATACTTTTCGCATTGTAGCATGTTTTTGTGACTGCTCTTGTGTATGTTCTTCATGAACGTCTGCTACAACTTGTATCTGAATAGGACTAAAAAAATCAATTAATTTTGGTGATTGGAAGAAGTTCTGTCTGTTTAAAATAGAAGTAAAACGAGGAAGAGCTATAGAGACAGGATACACTTGACACACTATATGTATACATAATGTAAGCCATCGCGCGTATGTTCAAAAAAAAATTGTAGCTGAACTAATCCAAGGCTAAAAAATTTAACTAAATTGAGAAGATTTAATCATAAAGGAATCAAAGGGTATATGATGGGAAAAAATCCATTTTGATCCGTGGTAAACACAATTAATCATAGAAATAATATAGAGAATTGAAAATAAGCCCTAATAAATTCGTTATATATATTTACATATTTTGCAACTATAAGCTGAAGAGAGATTCGTATCGTCTTAACATCAAGAATGCGTTGCGTGACAGAAAATAAGAAGACCCCATTTTTTCTGAAATAACCGAGGTAAACTCAAATATTTTTTCAATTAAATTCAAAACATTTATTATATATTATTAAAAAACAGTAATGATGTCAGGATATTCACACGTCGAGTACCTATATTTTGAAAACGGTAATGAATAAACGTCTTTAAGGCAATAGAATGCTGCCCAATCACCATGTTGGTCGACACTTGTACCCAGCTAGACGTTTGCGTTGTCCTCCGTCCGACCGTCTAGAATCACAGATTCATCCCCTACTCCGGTTTTATGCATGTGATAGTTGACCATCCATTGTCCGGTGAGAACAGCAGTTACGGCTTTAGACGGCCTTTGGCGGCTTTCGGCTTAGCAGAAGGACCCGTCCAGTTGCAGGTCTTATTAGGGGACTGAATATAAAGTATTATCTTCAGTCCTACTCTTTGTTTATTGCCATACATCATATTTTCTGCGCTCAATTTCTAACTGAATATAACAATTGTAAGAATTAAATATGTATCCGTTCTCTGTCATAATTTACCAAGCCATGCAATCATAACAACGGGGGAGCACACAAGATGAAACGACGCTGAAAAGACGCCAATTTAAAGAAAGCAGCGTAAATCCTTTTTAAAGAATTTAATTTAGTTCAAAGAGTCAGTATACTGCCCTGCAAGACAAAAAGACGTCAACCGCACTTGTAGGGTTGGTTAATCAACATTAGAAAAATTATTATTTTGAAAAATCCTACATTTTGGGGGCTCAACCGAGGTCGAAGCGACTGAGGAAGGAATAGTCAACTGGGATCGACAAAGCGACAGGAATAATCAACCGGCATAGACGAAGGAAAGATTAAGAGATAGACGAAGGCAAGACGAAATAATAAAGACGAAAGAAGAAGAAGACGAAGACGAAAAGTGCATTTATCAACAAAAGGGTGGACAAAACGTCGAACAGCTTTGGCTGTTGAATGATAATTCTGAGTGGCGATTGCGTGAGATCTGTCGGAGTTAGATCTGATTAGAGCTGACTGGTGGATAGTAGACTGCAGGTGTTTCTGTAATTTTGGACGAGTTAATTGTGACATCCATATTGCGTTGTGACCAGGTAGGTACTTCAGTTTTAAGCGAAATAAGGAGAAACTGGCGTTTTACTTTAGTTTCCGGTATATCTAGAAGCTAATTGACAATTTATGTATGATCAATTTCATTCAATTAAATTATTCATTGATATGAAGTATTAGAACGTAATTTTTAATTGTGTTGTTTACGAACGTCGTCTTTTCGCTTTCAGGTAACACATTGACACTTTTCCGCAAAAATTGGACTTAATCGGTATATTAATATGTCTACTTTAGTCGATTTTGATAGAGTTGCGCTGAATATTACTGAACTAATAAGTTAAGTAAAGTTAAAGCATTGCTTTTATAGGTTATGAGGCCGATTGTCATTCGCGGAAAACGCGTAAGAATTTCCGGAAGTTTACGGGTTTTCATTTAGAATTAGCTAAGTTTGCTCAGAAAATCAAAGATGTAAAGGAAAACATTGACGTATCCGATATAATTTCTATTTGCGTTCTATTACAGCTAAATCAAAGGAATAAAGCTGACACTTTGATGAATCGAATTTGTTCCTTCGTGAATGATTAAACTTGGGCCAAAGCAGTAATAGAGTCGAAAACGACGTAGAAGTGGTAGAAGAATATGAGGAAGACGATGAAAGGCGAACAGTGGTTTAAAAACAAAGCAAAAAAGTACGCTTTTTTATTTAACTTTCAGAGACATAGAGAATAGTACAAGACATTTTGGCTTACATAACCGAATGGAATGATCTGCAAAAACTAATATTTGTCGCTACGAGGTTTAGCTAAACATTTCGTACAATCCGAGAATGGTATCAAGTTGTGGGCGATACTTGAAGCTAACAGGAGAGTTTCAAATTAAGTAATCTGCATTCAAGCACATAAGTTGCTCATGTCAATAATTAATGAAAGAAAAAAAGCGGAGCTGATGTAGAGGCGAGGTGATTATACAGTGTATAATAGATGGCATTTGCGATGACTTACCAAATAAAGTTATTTTATATGGTGCTACAAATTTTAGTGATTTTAAGGAAAGAGTGAAACTATACGAACAAAGAAATCGACTAAAGTCGTGAGTGAAGCTAGAAAAGCGCCAAGAAATGGGAATTTCTAAAGAGGCGATAAATACGCCAAAACTGAAGGGAAGAGGCAGCCCCGGGAGAAGATACCCTTTGATCTGACAACCACAAATCTTAAAACTGATCTTTTAGAATTATTTATATACAGGGAGAATCAATATTGGAGTCATTCTTTTTAAGGGGTTATAGAAGATCGCTTGAAAAATACGAGACAAAGATTGAAAAAAGTTTTTTTTTTATTTCTAGAGTATACTGACAATTGAAAATTGAATTTCAACTTTGTTATTACGCATTATTTTGTAATTGTTCCATGTTTAATTGGTAGCATATTGAAATACTTGAGCATTCAAAACGACAAATTACTATCTTCGCTTCAAATTACGAAATTTTTTTATATTAAAAAAGTTATCTGCTACAATTTTTTGATGAAAAGTCAAAGCGGCAATGATGTTTTTTGTCATTAACAGATAGTTAGGTAGATAGCAGAGGTCTTTGTCAATAATAACAATAATAGATCGAAAATATATTATATAATAACAATTAATTTTTTAACCATTTTTTTTGTACTTCCAAAACACCCACAGAAGAATGACGCCAATTTTGAATCACCCTTTTAGTGCGCATGCGCGGACTAAGTAATCAGTTGTTTTTAAGTCTGTTTTTTAGGTTGATTGAGGTTAGGATTTTCCTTAATTCGTGAGTAAAGACTACAGGGTGTTCGAAATTCTTTATACGTTACTTCAGAAAAGTAAATATGGGTTGTTTATACCGCAATTAAGTTTTTGAACATCAACGCAATTATATTCACAATCGCCGGACGCCGGACGATAAAGTGGTTATTGACTATGTATATGATAGGTATATGATTGTCTAAATGCACTTAAAAAAACTAAGATTTTAGACACCATTTAACACAGAAACGTGTACTACAGTCAAAGATTGCACTAAAGATGCTATGAAATATTATTTTTTTGATCAAACGAAATGCAGGCACAAGCCATCAGTATAATAACATTTATCAATAATATAATAAAAGTACTAGGAACTAGGTTGAAAGTACTAGGAATATATTTTTTTAGAAAGCAAACATTTTTTATTTATGAAGAATCTGACAAAGCTATATCAAGAACATGTGACACTGAACAACTGAAGCCTTCACGCTGTGCCGTTAAACACATTATAAAAAATTTCAAGAATTTTGGATACGTCTAAATAACAGTGCATGTTCAATTTATAAAAGCAACCAGAAAAAGTAGAGAACTCTAGATTTAAAAAAACTGGTTTTTGCTCTTGATATAATAATAATAATGTATAAACGGTTGTTGATATAACTATCATATTCTCCATAAATAATAAAAAAGTTCAAATAATCTTCGTTTGTACAATTTATGCGTCTGGGATGATTATTAATTATTTTCAAAAGGTAACTGACAGCTGTAAGTATTCCTTTGGCATTTGACTGTCTTAAAAATGGCAACTTTCGTCATGACAACCAAGAGTGACAGTATTTAAAATAAGATGTGAAATTTTTACAAAGCTAATTTTCTATTAAAACTACAAAATAGAGCGTCTTTCAGTCAAAACTAAAAAACCACATTTTTTTAAACAAACTACAGTCTTGAGAGAAAAAGAGCTGACGCGATTTTTAAATAAAATGTTTTGTACCTAATTTGACCCTGCAAAGCGAGTTCAGAACTTTTTGCGAAGCGACGAAGGATCCGAAATTTATTTCATAATTTTTCACGGAAAATATTTTTAGATTGTAAGCATTTGTAACACACAAGTGAAACTTAAGAAAATTGACCATTTAGAAGAAAGAATAACTTTGCTAAAACTGAAAAATTCTGTAATTTTGAAGAAATTTTAAAAATATTATTAATAAATAGCCTTTAAAATATCTCAAAATCTAAAAAAAGTTTAAATAAGTTATCAACATTATCCCAGCAAATGAACTGAGTTTCTGCGCCGGGGCGTTGAGTTGGCGCACGAAGCCATTTGCGCAGCATAACGCCAATTCCTAAAAATTCAGTGAGTTACTCACGCCTACACTATATTAATAGTTATCAAAATGTTGCCGAAATTCCATTAAAGTAAGTCCGTTTCAACAAGAAATGCGACTCAAATTAAGTAGCAGATATTCCTTTATAGGACAAATGACTAATTATTCGAGTGGTTGCATCTGTAATTTTTTACATACAATTTTAAATTTGTCAAAAACAGTTAGACTTAGGTATAGGATATTATACGTGAAATATATTTACAATTTCGAGGAGAATTCAAAAATGTATTATGAATGAAAGAATATATATTACTGGATTAATTACAGGAATGTACAGAAATGAGTAAACAAGATCTATTTGTCTCTCCTGCCAACCACATAAGTTAGTCTAGGGGGCGATGTCACAATTAGTTTTTTATTTTAAGTTGTATTTGTTTCTAGTAACTAAGGTAATTGAAAAGAAAACAAACAAGACGGGTGTGTGTAGAAATAACGTTCTGTGCAATATACATTTTAATTTTGCCGATAATCGGGTTTTAATTCGTCGGTTGGGTGCATTCATATTGTAACGGAAATGGCCTGGGATACTCACGTTTGGAATGGGGGATCGAAATTCATGGTATTTCAGTAAATGGGAGCCCCATTTGGGCCCCATTTACTGTCAAATATGACACTGACAAGCGGGAAATTTCGCACCTGGACTGGAGATTTCAAGAACATTCTGGGTTACCTGGAGGAAACTATATAAGCGACGACGAGAACCATGGGGGGGAGTGAAGTGACAGCAGCCATCGGGTGCAGAAGAGGTTAAACCCCGCGAGTTGGAAATCCGAGTTTTGCGTTTGTTATTTTTATTGTTTGTGAAGTTGACGTTAATTTAGAAGTTAGTTTGTTCCTGTTCCGTATTTAAAGTTATACCGAGGTGAAATAAAATTGGAAGCAGAAGAAAGAGTTAATACTCGGCCATCCACGGTACAACATACTTAAGTCGGTGTTGGGAGTGCCATCTCAGATAGGGACGCGCACGAAGAAGAAAATAATACAAAAATACAGTCCACTTAATCATTCATCGAAAGTGTTGCACTTTCG
>NW_026018165.1:424949-432685 GCF_020466585.1 Dendroctonus ponderosae
TTGTTATTGTTTGTGAAGTTGACGTTAATTTAGAAGTTAGTTTGTTCCTGTTCCGTATTTAAAGTTATACCGAGGTAAATAAAAGTTGGAAGCTGAAGAAAGAGTTAGATACTCGGCCATCCACGGTACAATATTAATACGTCATTAGATAGACAATTTACAAAGTTACCAATTTTACACTTTACGCTGTGAACTCAACCGTTTTCAAATTATAAATTATTTTATTTAAAAATTTCAAAAAGTTGTTACATTTTTGTTTTGAAGTTTTGAAAAACTGTTGGACCTATTTTAAATCGCCTGATTGATTGCGGACGCAAATTCGTATCAAGAAAAGATTAAATTAAATTAAATCGTATCGATAGAATCCCGGTAACGATTCCCTATCTTATTCTCCGTCTGTAGTTCAGATGCTGCCCTGATGATCGCCATTTGCATTGTATTGCACGATTCGGTAAAATATTACTACTTACTTGTTTAGTGATTTTCATCGGAGACATTTGTTAAACCAGATGTTGAGCGGATATTTTTTAAAGAAGCCAGGGTCAATTTATGAAAAACGCTCAAGATTAAGTGCAAATAAAGTGACAACTATTATTAATAACTTTTAATGCAATAATATGTTCTATTATTTGTTATTTTATTTTGTAACAACAAATAATCAATATTTATATATCTATTTTGTAATCTTTCATATTTAATATAAAATGATAAACATCATTATTATCAAAGTTATATTTTGTAAGGTGGCTATGGAATTCATTAAATAAATGTCAAAATTGGATGATACTTGTCATTATCAATGAAGAAAAGTGCAACGTTTTATAAAATGGATGGAATTTCATAGCAAAAAATGCAATAAAACTGCATACGTATGTAAAAATGAAAATGTAAAATTATACCGACAGTGACATTTTAAAATAAATGTTCAATATAATTTCCGTGAACATCCGTTTCCGTTATAAATTTCGTTTTTGACGTAACCCCATAAAAAAATCCATTTTTGTCAAATCGGGTGAACGAGGTGGCCACTGAACAGGCCCACGTCTGCCTATCCACCTCTCAGGAAATTCATTATTTAGGTACTCGTGAATTTGAACTGTATGGTGAACTGGAGCTCCAATGTAAATGCCACATTCTTTCTGTGATATAATTAGGTAAATGAGCAATTAAAAGTGGCAATTCAAATTTTGACACTTATTTATTGACTTCCACAGCCACCTTACGAAATGTAGAAACTTTTTCAAATTTTTTAATAAAATAAATTATAATTTGAAAACGGTTGATTTCACAGCTTAAAGTGTAAATGCAAATTGGTAACTTTGTAAACTATCTATCTAATGACGTATTAATATACAGGTACTTTCATTTGAAAAACAAAAGTTATATTGCGGTAAAAAGTTTGAGATTGAAGTCCCACATGGTTAACACCCTGTAGAATGTATTGATATTTTGGTTCAACAGAATTCTTAACGGACCTGTGGTGACTGGAAAACGTATTTTTTGTATCTTTAAATACATTTTTTTGCTTCCACAATTAATTTTTAGATGCCATGTTTTTTAGCAAAATTTTACTAAAATGGCGATACTCTGCCACCGTCACAAGAGAAAAAAAAACAATTGACGGTACATATGCAGCGTTTCAAGCTGCATTTCATGAGCATGAATGAAAAATGGGTAGTTCTATTTGAAAAAATACACTTTGATCTTGCCTCGCTTTTCTGAGACACTCTGTATCATATAAGATATTTTTAAAATGTGCGCACTTTGTGCGTCAACAACTTTTATATGAAACTATTTTTCGGAAATTGAACACCATTGGAAATAATGGACTCTATCGCACTAAAAAAACACCCTGTATATTAACCTTGTATATCTGTAGTCCACTCGGCACTTGTGTAGTGATTCTAATACTGCTTCCAAGCTTATCGAGTCAAAAGCTTTGTGGAAGTCTACGAATATTCGGACTAGTCGTCTGTTATATTCTTTTCGTCTTTCTGTTATTTTTAAAATGTGCGTCAACAACTTTTATATGAAACTGTTTTTCGAAAGTTCAACACCATCGGAAATAATGGACTCTATCGCGCTAAAAAAACACCCTGTATGTACATTACATACTCTGTACAATAATAAGTAGGGACTTAATTCTAAAGCTGAAGTATGGGTAACCAAAATCAGCAACATCCACATCAAAGGGAAAATATATAGGGTGTTTCATTAAAAATAAGCATCATTGATACCTACTTCCGGTAAAACCGGAAATGTGGCCACATTGAAAATATTTTAGATCGCTTGCCTTCAATGAGTTCAGCGCACACTTTCCAATTGTCAAGTTTCTCCTAATTACAGTTTGCCAGATATTGATCGCGGCGGTTCAAGGTGGGATACCCTGTATATTTTTCATTTTGAACCATTCTTGCTAAAATAACTGTTCCCACTGCCGACATGGTAGAAAAAGGTAGGAAAGAGTTACGGTGGTTTAGTATTTAAGTAAAAGTCATAAGATTGTTTGAATAAAAAGGTAAAATTTTATTTTGCATTGAAGCACAACTAAGAGGCATGACTTTAAAAGTGTTTATATCAAATGTAGTGTTAAAATGCTTTACTGCTAGTAGAATTTCCTATCAAGGGAACAAGAAGTGTGTAAACAAACAGTGTAGCTCCGTGTTGTGTTAATAAACGTACAGGGTTATTGATTGAACTTTGGCCACCCCGTTTTAGCATTGAATTTTAAATTTAGTCAAAAATGTTAAATACAAAAGTTGTAGATATTAACATCTAGTTTATTTTAAGACAACGCCAATTAGTACAGGGAGTCACAAATTCAAGTGGCAGACGAAACTTGAACTGGAATGCCGTACTTTTTATTGCATATTCAAACTATTCGCACAATTCTCCACCTACTCGATATAAATGTTCTATAATGATTTTCAACTGTTTTTGAGTTAATAACCAATATTGATTGAACTTAGGCCACTTCGTTTTTGCATCTAATTTGAAATTTAGAGAAAAATGTTAAATACAAAAGTTGTAGATATTAACGTCTAGTTTATTTTAAGATAATACCAGTTGCTACAGAGTGTCTCAAATTCAAGTGCCTATTATATATTATGTTTAAATCAGCTCACCTTCTTCAACATCACAGAGTTCATCCTCAGTAGTCGTCCCGCTATAATTTCCGCTGCTGGATTCACTTCCGGGCACAAATTTAGCCTTTATGTCTAACCGGGTAACGCTAGGGCTGAAACACACTGGTTGGTTCTTGCTCATCGGATAGCCTGAAAGCGAAAAACAAATTAGCGCGTACTTAATATACTCGAAGATGTTTGTAAGTTTAAAAATGTATACGTTTTCTTGATAGCAACTTTTATTTGAGTATTTTTCTTTAAGATTTTAGAGTTGTAAGGAATGGCAAAATTGCCGTATGATGAATTTATAACCAGGTATAACGATAACAATATTACTTTAGACTTTTAACATTTTCAATCGAACTCTCAGGTTGCACAACATCTCAATTAACGCCACATAAACTTAAGACATTACATTTTCACGAATTTAATAATACACAACTAAATATTCCTTCAGTTTATAGAGCCTTGGCTAAATACATTATAAATATTTTGAATTATCTGAGATAAAATAAAAAGTAACATACCTATGTAAAATTCATTACATTTCTTAGAAAAACTGTCCAATCTTCGATCTAAATGTTGTCAATATTCTGGTAAGCTTAAATGTTGGTTTATTTAGCAAAGTACCTGTTGACAAAAATCTAGAAAATGGTGTCAATTACCACGTTTAATAATCTTAACAATATGAATTGTTTTTTTTTGAAAATTAATACAACTTTCTCTCAACTTTTTATTTAAAAACTTTCAAAAAAATTGGTTAAATTTTTTGATGTTTTTAGCTCAATTTTAATTCACAATTTTCGTAGTTAATGAACTTACAAATATAATTACTTTGAAAACATAAAGTTCCAAACATAAAGTATAAAGTACCAATATTTTTATGATTTGTTGATTTATCGTCATTTATTCAAGAAAATAGCTGATTAAAGTCCTAAATTGTAAGTTTGTTTATGGGTAATATTCTTTTCGTCGTTATATAATTATAATAGAAAATTGCAAATTTAAAGGTGTTTTGAAAGGTTTACAGTTTTTTTTTTAACTTAAATTCTTAGTAAAGAATATTAAAAGGGAATGAAGGTAGTGTAATGGTGGGTTTATACACGAGAATAAGGAAAGGTTTGGTCTAATTTGTAGTAAAAAAAGGGTCCAAAAACTAAATGCAACCGTCAAATATTTTGTTTGCATTTTCTTCATTTGTCCTTAAGTAAATGTGAACTTAAGAATAAACTACCTCCATTTTTTACAAAATCAAAAATTGTTATTACGGAAAGTTGACTAGAGTTGAAAAGCACGTTTAAATATGCAATTAAATTATTCAATTATATTGAAAAAACATGTTTTTATTTTTACTGTATTTGCGTGAAATCTAAGATGCACTGATAATAAATCAAAATAATGCAACATAAAAGTTACGAGACAAAGAGGTGTTGTACATGTAAATGTTTAACAAATAAAGAAATTACTTATTAGAGTTATCGATGTTTTAAAAAATAAATAATTTGCTTTCTTGTTACAACGTCAACTTTATAAATGGGCCGATTTATAAACTTGACGTTGCCGTTACTGTTGCGGTTTTCGCTAACGTTTGCGCTCGTAGAAAATGAAAAAGGCGATTTTGATACTTGGCGTTACCGTTTGCGGTCAGTCCAATTTTTAACCTAAGATATTTTCTGTATTATTGAATGTTTTGAATCAGCTGATTTGGTCCGACCAAATACTGAATTCGGATTGGTTGTTACGTCAGTACTACGGATGTACGAACGTACATCGACAGGAACTTAAATTCGTTCATATCGAGCGGCACGGAACGCAAACGGTAACGGCCTAGGTGCCAGGGTTGCCAGGTCCGAAAGTCGAGTTTTCGTAGATAAGCTCGACACTTTTCGGTAAAAAAACGGTGAGATTTTGGAAATGCTCTGTTACGCACACCTATAGCTGGTTGGGTGGTCCAAAACCTCACCAAAAAAAATATATATAATCGCGCGTTTTTCAAAACTTGAATTTTTCAACTTACAGGAATATTAAAATAAACACGAGTCAATAGGTATATTTGTAATATTTTTCAAACATTACAATACATTGTTAACAAAAATAAAATAAACACAAAAAATAAATAAATATTCATCATAAATATTGCTAATAAAATGATTAATAGTAATTTTACTAATTTTACGAACTAAACACTTCTACTTCTTTTAAATAAAAATATCGGCTCAATTATCGTCTTCCAAATAATCCTTATATAAAATTTTACCACTCATAATTAACACAAGCTTATCTTCAATTTTAAAACTATGACAATTTTTGCTACTAATATATGTCAAAGATGAAATTGTACTCGTTTTTAGCTTATTTCTCAACTTAGTTTTCATTAGATTAGCCTGTGAAAATATCCGTTCAACATTGGCTGATGAGTGAGGTAGAATGCTTATTCTACCTGCTTAGGTTACAACTAAAATTGGTTAAAATTCGAAACATGAACGTATCATCTTCATGTTTCAATATTTGTACTTGGCTCCAAAACTTCAATATTTCCACAAATTTTTTAAATTTCTTCAACATTTCGCAAGAGACGTCATTCTGTGTCCAGACCTTGTAATTAACTATCATTTATTAGATTTGGAAATATCATTGCAACATCAGAAATAGATTGTAGGGAAACATAATTTTATCATATTTATGATCTACAGGATGATTCGAAATTGGTGTCATTCCTCTGGAGGTGTTTTCTGACGCTGTTATAGGAGTACAGAAAAAATAGTAAAATATATTAATTGTTATTAAAAACTGAGAAATTTGCAAAAAACTATATCAGAAATACGGCAGCAATGTTTTTCAAGGTAACCTGCCTAATTAACATTGCGCAAATACGTGTGGCTTCGCAATTATTTAAAACTCCGGTAACCATGGAATTATACAGACTGACAATAAGATAGACAAGGATAAACGGTAAATTCAACAAGATTTGTTGACGAAATGTCAACCTGTTCTCATAACCTCGAACATGGGTGTGTGGCGAAGTTTGACAACACATTCAGAGTGCTGGAGCGCCACGACAAATTCTTGTTGGTGGATGTCCAGAACGTTCCCCAACGAGTGTTGATGGACCGGCTTAAGCCGGCTTGCATTCCAGCCACCCACCGAGTATCGGAGGAGCATTCTTACGCCAACCGACTCTGAGATACTCAAGCCAAAGAACCGCTCAGAATCGATGGCTACTTCGCTGGGGGATGGCCCTGTGGCGAATCTTGACAACACGCATTTGCCCCAAAAGGTTGACTGACGTTGGCAACCCTGCTGGATGCCAGGCATACAAATAGGCCGCGGTGAGAGAGACAACATCGCAGACATCTCTCTCTCGAAGGGCCAACGCCCAAGAAGAGACCCTCAGCGTCCCTTCTCAACGGGGAGTCTCCGTCATAGAACAAGGCTTATCTCCGTTTGCAATTTCGCGCGCGCACACCCCGCTTATGCTCTATTTATTGTTAGTTGATTAAAAGTTGTTTATTTTAAGTGTGCTTTATTGTGTGACACAAGCCCACAGGTGTTTATAAATAAACCCTACAACACTAAACATTTGAATGGTTAACTCCAAACAAGGTAGTGCCTGTGTAATTTCTTTATTATCCACTCTTATCAAGCAGCTTCTCGTATTCAGTTAATTAACTCCTGCTCCATTTGTATATTCTTCAAAATTGTAGAAGAAAACTTTTTAGATATGAAAAATGTTTGTAATTTGAAGCAAAGATCGTAATCTTTCCTTTTGAATGCTTAAGTATTCCAATTGTTGTGTCCGATAAAACTACCCGTCTTAACTTCACAACCCGGTTCGAAATAAAAAGCTATAGTTGCTTAACTACTTTAATAAACAGACAAAATCACTCCAAACAAAGGAACTACTGAACTCTACTTTATTTTACAAAAAAGGCGTGCGTTCTTAGCATAAAGCACCCAATCACACTGCGCATTTTGGCCTTACCCTATTGACCCACAGCGGGAATTTTAAAATCCAAAAACTATTTACTAGACAGAGGTGGAGCGCTGATCCTGGACAGTGGTGGATCATAGAAGGCTCTAACACCAATATACTACCAATTAAACATGGAACACTTTCAAAATAATGCTTAATAACAAAGTTGAAATTCGATCTTCAGCTGTTAATATCTTCCAGAAATTAACGAAAAAAAAAAATTTTCAATATTTTTCTCGTACTCCCCAAGAGAGCCTCTTAAAAGGAATGACGCCAATTTTGAATCACCCTGTATATGGCGGGCTTGATAATTTTAAGTTTGAAAAAGAACTCTAAAATACGAGGTGTGCTAAAATAAAATGTCTGCTATTACCAACGTACTGTGATCATGAATGGAAATATGTTATATTATTTTAAGTAATCCACGGAAATTTTTTTAACTTTTATTTGATACTTTTCGGTAGAAATCTTCATGGTATCGGTAGATCGGTAGGTTCCTTGACAAATCGGTAGATCTACCGAAAAATCGGTCAGAAATCGGTAGAAAGGCCGGTCAGATACGTCTGACCGGTTAGCGACGGCCATAAGTGAAAGTCCTGGTACAAAACCCACGGATCTGGATCGAAAGCCGTCGCCGC
>NW_026018165.1:433684-438515 GCF_020466585.1 Dendroctonus ponderosae
CTATGATGGTGATCGAAGAGCGACTCCCTGAGATGCTCCCGGGGATACTCCCTTCTCTCAAAGTCAATAATAGACACACAGATGGTACGCATCTGATAAACCATGTCACATCGCTACATAACATCGCTTGAAAATTTGGTTTTCTGTTTTTAAGTCCCAAAAATTACCAAAAATATAATGTTTGGTATGCTAGGAAGTGAGCTCTGGAGATTTTTAAAAGAAATGACGTTAATTTTGAATTAGCCTGTATATATGTTACGGGCAATGTAAATAATTGGGCATTGTTGAAAATGCCCGGGCAATTTAAAAAGTGCCCAAAAGGATATGACAAAATGATAAATTTTGTTGCAAATATTACATTGCCCGGTCATTATGTATAATGCTAAAAGTCAAGTGGGCAATTTAAAAACGACCTAACTGACAAAGTAACAAACGAAAAATAACAATTAAAATTTCACATGCTGACAAACAAACAAGTACAAACAAAACTTGAGTCCAAATAAAAATAATGTATTAGATATTGTTGTAGTAGAATGGCAATGGCAATCCAGTTTAGTTTGTTAATTACGGGTCATACCCTGCTTTTGAGTTGTCAACGTCAAGTCACTGGTGTAAAGTAGTAAAAAGTAAAAGGGAACACGCTGGTTTTCATTAATGTTAGTTACATTATTTAATAGTTATTAAAGTTAAAACACAAAGTTTCTGGCGTTTAATTACCCTACTACATATCTGCATTAGGTTATGGGCCCAGACCGTCGGTAAAAGTAAAACAGAAACTTTTGTGGTGAGGCTAAGTGTGTAATTGCCAGTAAAAAAATAAAAATAAAATACAAAATGGAATTTCAACTTCGACCTTTAAAGCTGAATGGCGACAATTGGGTTGTATGGAAATTTCAGACAACAGTAATACTGAAAGGACAGTCGCTTTCTGACATACTGACTGGAAGTAAAGAAAATCCTAAGTCGGGGGCTGAAGCTGTAGCAGCTTGGGAGAAAGAAGATGTTAAAGCCCAAACAATACTAGTTACCCGGATTGAGGAGGGACCCTTAGTTCATTTGCTGTCTTGTGAAACATCACATGAAATGTGGGCAAAGCTGAAGTCAGTTTTTGACAAGGAATCTGTGGTCAGTATTCATTTACTTCAACTGAAATTCTTCATGCTTGAATTTGGAAATCAGTGTCAACATATGTTTCGAAATTGGAAGAAATAAGAAGTAAACTGAAACAGGCAGGGAAGGAAATCTCCAGTAAAATGGTAATGACGAAAATCCTAATGTCTTTGCCAGAACATTTCAGACATTTTAGATCTGCCTGGGAATCTGTATCTGAAAATAATCAAACCTTAGATGAGCTAATATCCAGATTGCTCATAGAAGAAGAAATATCAAAATCTGCAGATGAAGTCACAGCCCTGACAAGCAGTTCAAGGAGGATTCAAGGCTCAGTTCAAGGAAATAAAAATAAGCCAACATGTCACTTTTGCCATAAAGTTGGTCACATTCAAAAATATTGCTTCAAGAAAAACAATCAAAAGGATAAACACTGCAGTTTTTGCAAAAAGAGTGGCCATCTTGAAGTTGATTGTTATTTTAAGAAAAATACTAAGCCAAGAAAACAAACTAATGACCCACCTGATACAAATGCGTTCATTGGATCTTCAATACAAATCGGGGGTAATGATTGGTGTATGGATACGGGAGCATTAGACTATATGTGCTGGAAGAAGGATGTTTTTGTTACTTTTAGTGAGGCAAATGTAAACAGGAAAGTAAAAGTTGGCAATGGGTCATTGCTTGATGTGAAAGATATTGGCAATGCTGAGTTGTGGGCTTACAATGGATGTAAGCTTGTCAAGACTACTTTAACAAATGTTTTATTTGTTCCTGGACTCAAGTTTAACCTGTTCTCTGTGGGTTGTGCACTAGATAAAGTATATCAGATGTTGTCGGACGGTACAATGTGCAAGTTAGTGGACAAAAATGGATCAGTTCGTGCCTTAGCAAGAAGATACAACAAACTATACAAAATGGAGTTTGTACATGATGTAAGTGCTTTTGAATCTTGCATGTCAAGCTATTTTGATAATACTGTTGATTTATCAGAATGTAATGCAGTTAAAACTGTAGAGAGTTTAAATGTATGGCATGATCGTTTAGTCCATCAAAATATTAAACATAACATGTAAAACAGATTTTGACTAGAAATAGTATAAACTTTATAGAAAACTCAGAAAAGTTTACTTGTGAAAAGTGTTTAGCAGGTAAACAGCATCGAATCTCCTATCCTTTAAGTTCTTCCAGAGAAAATAAATCTTTAGAATTGGTACATGCAGATGTCTGTGGACCGATGGAAAATGTTTCACTTGGTGGTTTCAGATACTTTTTACTTATGAAAGATGACTATTCCTCATATCGTTATGTGTTTTTCATGAAAAATAAGAGTGAAGTAAAACACAACATTGAAAAGTTTATTTCTTTAGCTGAAAGAGAAACGGGGAATAAATTAAAGGTATTGAGGACTGATAATGGTCTAGAATTTGTCAATAAAGATCTAAAAGCTGTTCTTGAAAAACATGGCATAAAACATCAAAGGTCAGTCAATTATACACCTCAACAAAATGGAAGGGCTGAGCGCGATATAAGAACCCTGGTTGAATCAGCTCGAACCATAATTAGTGATATGGACAAGAAATTTTGGGCAGAAGCAGTCAATACTGCAACTTACATTATAAATAGAACAGGTCCAACTGTAGTAAATAATAAAAGTCCATATGAGTTATGGCATAATAAAAGTTTTAGCTTGAAAGGACTAAAAAATGTTGGTTCAAAAGTATCTTCTCATGTTCCCAAAGAAAAACGTCTAAAGTGGGACAAGAAAAACCAAATTGGAATTTTTGTTGGGTATGGAATTGAGGTTAAAGGATACCGAATCTATATTCCATCGAGAAATAAAGTGGAAACACATGCTGATGTGATATTTCTACAGGAAAGCAAATTAGAACAAGTTTTGACTGAAAGCCAATTTGAAGAAGGTCAAGAAGATTATGGTCAAGTTCCAAATTTTGAATACAACACTGATTCAGGGGGTGAAAATTCTAAACCTTTTGAAGAAAATAATAAATCTGAAAATTACATTAATAATGATGAAGATCAAATTGAAAGAAACCAAGGAAACTATACCCTAAGAATAAATATTAAAAGACCTGTTAAACTGAAGGATTATGAGCTAGATTTTGATACTTTTTTCCTTTTACTGACAGATGAAGAAGATCTCAAAACTTATGAAGATGCACTAGAAAGTGGTGATTCTGAGAAATGGAAGCAAGCTGTTTAAGATGAAGTCATTGCCTTAGAAGAAAACCAGACTTGGGAGTGTATGCAGAATGTTCCAGAGGGTGTTGCTGAAAGTGATGTGATAAGTTGTAAGTGGGCTTTTAGGCGAAAGCAAAATGAAAGTGGTAGTGTGAATCGCTATAAAGCTCGTCTTGTAGCTAGAGGTTTTCAACAGAAAGAAAATGTGTTTCTTGATGATTTTTATAGCCCTGTGGCAAAATTAACATCTGTTAGTATTTTTATGGCGTTATGTAATAATTTAAAAATACCTGTTTTTCAACTGGATGTTTGTAATGCGTTTTTGAAAGGTGATATTAATGATAACATATACATTTCTTTGCCTGAAGGCTGTAAATATAAAAGGGGAACAATTTACAAGCTAAAGAAGTCATTATATGGTTTGAAGGGTTCACCAAAAAGTTGGTATGATAAATTTAATTCTGTAATGACTAATTTATCTTTTGTACGCTTTGAAAATGAATACTGTTTGTATGTAAAAGTCATAGAATCCTATAAAACTTATATTTTAATATATGTTGATGATTTGTTTTTAGCTGGAACTAATCCAAAAGAAGTTGAGTATATTAAGCAAATGTTGAATTCATACTTCAAAATGAAAAATTTTGGGTTTGGTAAAGTACTTTTTGGGTATGGTAATAACTCAAGATATTGCAGCAAGAGAAATTAAAATTAATCAAACCAACTACTTGAAGAGTATTTTGCTGAAATATAATATGCAAAATTGCAAACCTGTAAGTTCACCAATGGATTATAATTTCAAACATGATGTATTACTTAGGAGTGCTTCTGAAAGTTGTGAACTGGAGAATAAGTGCATAGCTTTAATTGGTTCACTGATGTATAGTATGTTGTGTTCAAGACCAGATCTTAGCATTTCTATTAGCATTCTAAGTAGATATCAAAAAAGTGCTAGTAATGAACTGTGGCAAGCACTAAAAAGAGTCTTAAGATACATTCAGGGAACTTTGAACTATAGCCTTATTTTCAAATGTAGAGAAAGTTTTAATGAAGCAAACTGTATTGTTGGTTTTTGTGATTCTGACTGGGCTGGTGATGTGGTAGACAGAAAGAGTACATCAGGCTATGTATTTAAATTATTTGGATGTACGATATCCTGGACTTCCAGAAAGCAATCTACAGTTGCCCTGTCATCAACTGAGTCTGAGTACATAGCTTTAAGTTTTGCAGTGAGTGAAGCCTGTTGGCTCAAGCATTTGTTGATTGATTTAAAGTTGTTTAAAATTGTACCATGTGTCACTTTATATAAAGATAATCAGTCTGCTATAAAAATAGCCAAGAATCCTGAGTTTCATAAACGGCTTAAACACGTGGATATAAAGTTTCATTTCATTCGTGAAAAAGTGAAAGAAGGAGTAATCCAAATAAAGTACATTAGTACTAAAAGTCAATTGGCAGATGTTTTTACAAAACATTGAAGACAGTTGGAGTCAATAGCTGGAAAACTATATAAGCGACG
>NW_026018165.1:439514-443633 GCF_020466585.1 Dendroctonus ponderosae
TTTGTTCCTGTTCCGTAGTTAAAGTTGTACCGAGTGGAATAAAAGTTGGAAGCAGAAGAAAGAGTTAGATACTCGGCCATCCACGGTACAATATATTCGGTAAAGTATAACAAGTCGGGCTTGGTAATGCTGGTTTACATCTATATGTAAAATGTTTTTGCATCATGCTGGATCTACCATTGAGGGGGTGTGCTGTAGTAGAATGGCAATGGCAATCCAGTTTAGTTTGTTAATTACGGTCCATACCCTGCTTTTGAGTTGTCAACGTCAAGTCACTGGTGTAAAGTAGTAAAACGTCAAAGGAAACACGCTGGTTTTCGTTGATGTTAGTTTCAACATTATTTAATAGTTATTAAAGTTAAAACACAAAGTTTCTGGCGTTTAATTACCCTACTGCATATCTGCATTAGATATGTACGTACTTACACATTTATATTTACACAACATGGAAATATGTAGCAATACATAGAGGGTCTATTTATTAGAGTAGCGTCCACTGGTGACATTTCGAGTTACATAGCCTTTTTCCTTTACGATACTTGCACTTGTCGGATTTACAGCCACATCGACTATAGCCTTGGCCCCCTGTCTTGGATGACAATCTTGCACATTCTCTATCTATGGAATATCTTCGCCATATATAAACTTTTCATTACATATTGTAAATTGGTTCCTGGCATAAAGTTGATTTAGAATTCTATGTGTCGTGCCTAATTTATACAGATTAGCATCTGTTACTTCAAGAACAAATGCCAAAATATTTCATCCATCGGTGCTACCTCTGTCGACATCTGGGACTCGAACTCTAACTGTGTCACCTTTTTTGGCATCAGTGTATTTTGAGTTAGAAGTTTGAACCATTTTTTCAGCTTATTTTTTTAGATTGCTTGCTGAAATCTGCCTAATTTTTAATAAGTCGGCTTTTTTTTTCACATACCGTTCTTCCGAGGAATCTTCATGCCCGATGGATTCTTGAAATTTTTTATAATATAAATCAGGGCTTGGTTTAGCTAGCAAAGTTGAAGTTTGAACATAACTAGCAAGAGAAAGTAGTTGCTCCTCATCATGTTGACTTGGGCCTAGTAGCTCCGCTAACATATGTGACTCAGGTTTATTTTGCAGTGGACTTTCTTCTACAGACTGTAAATTGTTCTGATCTTTTACTAGAACTTCTAAGTTCTTTTCACAATTATATTATGCAGAACGTCTGTGGGAAATAAACTTTTTAGACCAACTTTTAACTTTGTTCCAAACATGGCCTCATACGGAGTACAGTTGATGGCACTATGATGAGTTCTGTTCTTCATTAGCTGTACAAAACGTAAGCCTTCTGACCACTTCCTGGTACTATTGTCTTCTAGCCACGAAAAAAAGTTTAGTTTTTTCTGTTTCTGGGCTTCCCATGCACCATCTTCAACTCGGGCCACATGCTACATAGTTCGCTAATAGTACTGTTAGCAAATTCTCTCCCATTATCACTTTGCAAAATACTGGGCGCACCAAAAATTGCAAAAATATTCAAAAGCACAAAAGCTACTTCTTCTGCTCTTTTGCTTCTAAGAGGTCGAAGTTGAATAAATTTAGTAAAATGGTCTTGGTATACAAGTATGAATTTATATTGATCATCAGCTTGGGACTGCATGTCAATTAAATCGACTTGACATCTTGAATTCATATTCTTACTTAATATCGGTTTAATAACTAAACCTTTTTTTGGCACACTGCCCAAAGAAATAATACCGGTATTTATAATGACCGGGCAATGTGAGAAATTATCGTAAAGTAATTCAAATTTATCAAATTGCCCAATTAATGTGTATCAGCTGGTTGATCCCGCGATGGAAATCCGGCGAACTCAAACAGCAAACTAGTTTTAAAGGCACTGTTTTAAAAGGCTTTAAATAGGGGAGGGTCTGTAGAATATTTTTATAGGAATTTATAATCTTATTGTTGCAACCTGTATCCGAAAGCTTGCCCACGTTTTCGCGACACCCTGCATTTTGTTATGTTTTCTATATATTTCTTATCTTTGTGGCTGTTTTTTAATAGATGCAAAATAATTTTAGATTTTCATTAATTTTCTTGAAATTCCAGTTCTTCTATTGCCGGTTTTGGCTTCACGTGTTATATAACTGTCACAGAAAGAAAAACTCACAAGGAAGAGTCGGAACACAAGGAACATTCCAACTTATTCCTCACTGTTGCCATAAAATACTAGAAAGCTTCAACATATGACTTTTGTTTCAAAGAACGAAGCAATAAAGAGGAAAATAACAGCACGTTGCATCGATTTCAAATTCATTTAAACGAGATAGAGTGAGGAATTACAATCTTACTACACTGTTTACATTCACAATTCTAGCAAGCTGGTATATCCTTTTATATTATTTTCACAATTAATATTCTTCAGAATTGCTGGTGGGCCGCAGCACACTGGTGGGTTGTGGGAAGCAGATTATGATTTTTTTCTTTTAACATGGCAATCAAGGTAACTTAACTTGGGCAAATCGGTTTCGTTCAACTTTAAATGTAGATTTTGTGAGATCGAGTGGTGTCGACTGGTGCGTGCTGGATGAGTGACATATTTATAATTGCATTAAAGTAGTGCGTGTGCATCAGATGCAATAATGGACTACTGTGTCAACGTGAGGTTTAAATCCACAAAACTCGAGTAAGACAATATAATTATTTTAATAATATTTACAAATATTTAATAAACCTTTAACTGCATATCAGTTCGATTTCACAAATATTTAAAATGTTTAAAGTTTGGCTAGATTGATATTTTCATGCAAGAGAAATTTGAACGGCTGCGACCAGAACGAAAGTACGAAGTTAATAATAATAATAATAAAGGACTGTATTTGTTTTAACATAGAGATTATCAGGATACTGCTAAAACTGAAATTGGTAAAAGATGTCTGTAAGTGCTTGGGCTTATTGGTCAATATACAGGGTGACCTACGTAGACCATGCATTAGAAGTTTTTCAACTTGCAGTTGTTTTATATATATATAATTTTGTTTCCGGTAATAAGAAGTCGTGCCGAACTGCCGTGTAAAATACATTCAGCCCTCTAGCTATACTAACCGAGTGTACGAAAATTATATCCTAACGTTCTAATTTAAATACAAACCGCTAATTTATTTAGCATGGTTGTATTGACCTTCCAATTACGAGTTTGAGTCACCCTAGTTTTGTTAACTTATATCTTATAGTTTTTGAAATATGTGAATTGTTTTAGGAAAATAATGTCATTACAGATGTTTACTGAGCAAGCCAAGGAACGGTTCCAAATTCAAAACCCATATCTGGTAGGTAGTTAGCTGAAGGCCCAGAAGACATTAGGGTACCCCTTTTGTACCACCCATAAGGGTGCATGCAGCCTACAAACAATGACAAAAAATGTAAAAAAATCAATGTTTTTTAATGCTGCCTACTAACTTTTTTCATTCTGTTTAGTTTAGTTTCCTATTGTTTAATCGTAGCAAAATTTTCAAACAGAACCATAACAGCTTGTAGGTGGTATTTAGAAAAACCTAATGTTAAACTCTCTTCATATCAATGTTTGTGGGTTGCATTCAGCCATATGCTTCAAAATGCATACCATAATGTCATGTGGGCTTTCAGCTAACTACCTAATAAATTTGGGTTTTAAATTTAGAACCGTTTTTTAGATATATCTTGTTTCAAAGATCGTAATTTTTTTTTTGGAATGCTTAAATATTCCAATATGCTTTCAATTAAACATGGAACAATTTCAAAATAATAAATAACAAAGTGGAAATTCGATCTTCAACTGTTAATATCTTTTTTTTAATTTTAATATTTTTCTCGTACTCCCCAAGGGAGCCTCTATCACCCCTTAAAAGGAATGACGCCAATTTTGAATCACCCTGTATTTGGAGAAAATAAAACACTGTTTTCCGAAGCCATCATTTCATCTATATTTCAGCCATCCTCAGGGCTCTAATAGGGAAACAGAGTTTTGTTAGTCTTAAATATGCTATCTTCTACTTTTTCTTCTTCGGCCAATGGTTGCCCACTGCAGGACGTAAGTCTCTTCCAATCTTCAATGCGCTTCTGTCTTGAGCTTTTTACTGCTAGTGGGTGCACGCT
>NW_026018165.1:444632-456576 GCF_020466585.1 Dendroctonus ponderosae
GTTATTTTAGTGAAACTGATGATGGTGGAAAACACCGAAACGTTTTTTTAATTGATAAATAGACAATAAATGACTGAAGAACCCAGGATTTGATTTTAATTCGTATTGACAATGCCAGAACATCTCTTGAAAAACTCCCCCAGGCATCCGGACAAGTTGGGGTAAAAATCAACATATCAAAATCTCAATTTATGACTAATCTAGTAGTATACACCAATATACCCTTAGGTGAAAATGAAGTACAAGTGACATCATATAAATACTTATGCCACGAAATCCGAATAGGCCGGGATAGTTAGACCTCTGAAATCTTTAGGAAAATAGGTTTGACATGGGCAGCATTTGGCAACCGCAGAGAATCATTCAAGTCTGAACTCCCCATATGTTTAAAGCTTTTTAACCAATGTGTCCTGCCAGTCATGACGTATGGAGCCGAAATCCTAATACTAACTAAGAAATCGATTAATAAAATAAGAACAACACAAGTAGCAATGGAAAGATNGGGGGGGGGGGTATCACTTGGAGAAATAATACATAACAGAGATATACGGCGCAGGACAGGAGTTACGGATGCAGTTAATAAAATATCCTCTTTAAAATGGAACTGGGCAGGTCACGTTGAGAGAACTAGAGACGATCGATGGGCTAAAATTAATATAATATTCGATAAAGAAATCATCGAATGGAGACCATGATGTGAGGCCTATCAAAGTAGACGACGACCCCAGACGAAATGGACGGACATCTTAAGGAGAATCCGAACGAACTGCATGCAGGTCGCGCCGAATAGGCATGAGCGGCACAGTTTGCGGGAGGCCTAGGTTCAAAAGTGGACATAGTGGGCTTAAATAATGATGATGAAGATGAGTGGGCAATCTAAAGGTGCTCGGTTTTCAGACCTACAGGAACAGGTATTGGAGATTATTGCAGCTGAGCCTTTCAGGAGTACTTGAAGCATTGCACAACCACTGCACTTTCTCAAACACCGGATACTTAATTTTTCCGGTAACTCCCCCGAGGAAGGGCCTACATTCCATGTATGTAATCTGCACATGACACTAGAACACATTAAATATCTGATCTTCCGAACACCGGTTCAAATTGAGCAGCAATTAATTAACTGAACACAAAAAGCTGTTCAAAATATGAGCCCAGACTCAAAGTGATTGGGACACAAAGATGTTTGGAGTGAAACGGGCAGGACTTCTTGCTCTTGGGAACACTTCTTTTCTTTCAGCAACAGAATTGTATTTTATTTGATCAATGAGACATAAAACGGAACACCTTAAACAGATGCTTTTGGATGGCAGTTGTGACCGATTTAGGTATAGCAGTCATTTGCCGCATAAAGATGGCAGCACTTAAGGGCTGTTTTGTCGCAGCACTGAACGCAAGGTAACCGTTATCCTAACCTCAACGTTTGTTACTGTCTCTTTTATTTTTCTTGGTTCATGTTTATCCATGGATACCGGAGATTTTATTAATTACGAAGGAACATATATTTACGTAATGTTAATTAGGCAGATTACCTTGAAAAACATTGTTGCCATCCTTCTCATCTAGTTTTTTGCAAACATCTGAGTTTTTAATAACTATTCATTTTTTTGTTATATTTTCTATACTCCCCCAGACAACACCTCCAGACGAATGACTCCAATTTTGAATTATCCTGTATGTACTGATCTACGTTTTCTATTACTAGGTCTTGAATTTCCAAATGTTCTCCTATTGGATATTATTTTAGTTTTGCTGATATTCATCAAGTCTCACTGTTGATGACATGTGCTTTAGATCTTCTGGCATTGTTCTAAGTTCATTTCAAAGCGTAAATGATTCAGATATGAGCCGTATATTTTAATTTTTTTATTTTTCCATTGAATTTTTTAAAATATGTTCTCAAGGGCCAGTGTAAACTATTTTGGGGAGATTATGTCTCCTTGGCGTACACGTCGAGCTACCGGGATTTTATTCGTCTTAGTATCCTGATCTATTTGGACACAGAAGGAGTCATTTTCGTATATGATGTTTATAAGCTGCAAAACCTGGAGTCTATGCTGACATAATCCATTGATGAGAGGAAGGCCCATGTTTCTATATAGTTAGTCTGTTTGTTACGATTCTCTTTAATAATTTATATCAGTGAGTGAGCAGAGTTATCGGGTGATTATTTCACTCATCCATAGCAACGCCATAAGGCAAAAAAGGTATTAATAAACGGTAATTCGATAATTTTCAAAAAAACTTAGAGCGGTAATTTCACGTCGTCATGGAATCATGAAAAATATCACTGTCGACTGATTTATTTAAAGTGATTGATGCCAAATATATTATGAAATTTAATTTTTAATATTTAATTCGAGAAATAATCTCACTAAATRCCACTCGAGCTTTAAAATTAACCATATAATTTTTCAYTCTGGCATGTTTTCCTTGCAAATTTCACTCGTCCTTCGGACTCGTGAAATTATGGAAAACATGCAATCGWAAAAAATTATCGGTAATTTCAAAGCACTCGTGGTATTACCCCCGATAAGTCTCTCCTCCGCGTTATGCCAGTTCTTTGATATTAAAAGACTCATCCAGACATTTGTTGAAAAGTAATTTTAGAGCGTGTATTAATGTTGGTCTTCCATTTTTTAGTATTTTGCAAGTTCTATTATCCTTACGAGTTTTCATTTGTTTAAGTGTTGCATATATTTCTGTGGTTGTAATTTCTGTTATTTGTTCCGAATCTACGTTCATAATTTTTAGTTTTTGTCTGCTAAAATCCGCCATCGCTGTTGTGGATATACACCACGCGGTAGAACTTCTCTTCTGTTCTCGATCTCTCCTGTAGTGGGGAATTTTTCTTTATGAAATAATTTCTTCCTTTCGTCCTTTGTATTAATTCTAAAGGCGGCTTTGATCAAACGGTGGTCCCTTCCAGCGTCGAATTTGTTTAATACTGTCACATCCCTGCATATTTTCCTGTTGTTGGAAAGAATAAAATCTATTTCATTTTTAAATGTTTTGCTGATGCAAGTCCACTTTCGACGGGGAGGATTTTTGAAGAAAGTGTTTAGGTAGTATAGGTAAACTTTATTTGCTAAGAGAATTCGTATAGCATTTCACCTCTATCGTTCGTTCTTTAATGCGTCACCCCGATATTTGAACAGTTTATTATAAGTAATATCCAGTCCTGGTGCTTTCCGATTTATCAGCTTAGATACTAGTTCAATTTCTTTTGTTATTGTCTAGTTTTGGTTCTCTCTGTGTTCGTTGTAATCATTTTCACTTGCCAGTTCAGTATATCGTCTATACAGGGTGATTCAAAATTAGCGTCATTCCTCTGGAGGTGTTGTCTGGCGGTGTTTGAAGAATGCAGAAAAATTAGTAAAAAAGTTAGTTGTTATTAAAAACTGAGAAATTTGCAAAAAGCTGTATTAGGAAAACGGCAACAATGTTCTTTAAGGTAATCTGCCTAATTAACATTAGATAAATTGCTTCGTAATTATTTAAAACTCCGGTAATCATAGATAAATTGAGAGTGGCAATAAGGTAGACAAGGATAAACGGTAAATTCAACAGGAATCGTTGAATGACGGAACATATTTCGAAACTCATAACCTCGAACTATTAATTTGTTTGCAAAGTACAAAAACATACATTTGTGTTTGCAACTCTAAAGCAAAGCAAAGCAAAGATCGCATTAATCTGTTGTTATTGCTTTCATCATCATCATCATCAATCAGCGTATTGTCATCTACTGCTGGGCGAAGGCCTCCCCCAGTGTCTTCCATCTGTTCCTGTTTTGTGCCTTTCCGATTCAATTCCCCGCAGCTCTTCTGAGATCGTCTGTCCATCGGGTTGGCGGCCGTCTTCTGCTGTGCTTGCCAGCGCGCGGTCTCCATTCTAGTATTTTCTGAGTCCATCGGCCGTCCCGCATTCTAGCTACGTGCCCTGCCCATTTCCATTTCTGCTTTGCCACACACTCAATCAAGTCGGCCTCTCCTGTTCTTTGCCTTATCTAGTCGTTCGTCACGTGATCCCTCAGTGATATCCGAAACATTGCTCTTTCCATTATTCGTTAATGTATCTTTAATTTTCTCGTAGAACACACTGGTCATTCACTTTCCTTTTCAGGCAGATTGGTATATCACTGTTAAACGTCTCTGTTAGTCTTCCTTAAGCTGCTCATGCCATTTTGATTCTTCTGTTCAGTTTCGCTGTTTGGTTATCTCTTGACATCCTAATTTTGTGTCCGAAGCAGACTAGTTCGTATATCTCCTCTTTCAGTTTTTATGTCTCTGCTTGGCACTAAATTTGTCATATACTTCGTCTTTGATAAATTAATCTGTAATCCGACCACCGAACAGGCTTCTTGGAGTTCTTCTACCGTTATTCTTATGTCCTTTAGATTGTCGGAGATCAGGACAATGTCGTCATCAGCATATCTCAGGTTTTTGTAGATGTTAAACAAGGTGGTTTTTTTAGTGCGATAGTCTATTATTTCCGATGGTGTTAAACTTTCGAAAAATAGTTTCATATGAAGGTTGTTGACACACAAAGTGCGCACATTTTAAAAATATCTCATATAATACAGAGTGTCTCAGAAAAGCGAGGCACGGTCAAAGTGTATTTTTTTAAATAGAACTACCCATTTTTTATCAGCTCATGGAATGCAGCTTGAAACGCTGCATATGCAACGTAAATGGTTTTTTTCTTACTTGCGACGCTGGCAGATTATCGCCATTTTAGTAAAATTTTGCTTAAAAACATGGTACCTAAAAATTCATTGTAGAAATAAAAAAAGCAGTTAAAGATAAAAAAATGCGTCTTTCCAATCACCACATATCCGTTAAGAATTCTATTAACCCTAAATATTAATACATTGTACAGGGTGTTAACAATGTGGACTTTAATCTAAAAGTTGTTAACGCAATATAACTTTTGTTTTTCACATGGAAGTACCTGTATTACTTATTAGTACTTATTTAATGAATTCTATAGCCACCTTACAAAATTTAATTTACAATTTGAAAACGCTTGATTTCACAGCTTAAAGTGTAAATGCAAATTTGTAACTTTGTAAATTGTCTATTTAATGACGTATTAATATACAGGTACTTCCATTGTATTGATATTTTGGTTCAATAGAATTCTTAACGGATGTGTGGTGAATGGAAAGACGTATTTTTTGTATCTTTAACTGCTTTTTTTTGGTTCTACAATGATGTTTTAGGTACCATGTTTTTAAGCAAAATTTTACTAAAATGGCGATAATCTGCCAACGTCGCAAGTAAGAAAAAAACAATTTACGGTGCATATGCAGCGTTTCAAGCTGCATTCCATAAGCTAATAAAAAATGGGTAGTTCTATAAAAAAATTACACTTTGATCTTGCGTTTTTCTGAGACACTCTGTATCATATAAGATATTTTTAAAATGTGCGCACTTTGTGCGTCAACAACTTTTATATGAAACTATTTTTCGAAAATTGAACACCATCGGAAATAATGGACTCTATCGCACTAAAAAACCACCCTGTATTAACCTGTGTTAATTTTAAATTAATAATTATATATATTAACCTTGTATATCTGTAGTCCACTCGTCACTTGTTTAGTGATTCTAATACTGCTTCCAAGCTTATCGAGTCAAAAGCTTTGTGGAAGTCTACGAATATTAGGACTAGTCGTCTGTTATATTCAACGGAATTCTCTATTATTGTCTGTTATTGCTTTGGGTTTGTAGATATTCATTAATAGTTTTTTTTGCTGTTTTGTAGCATACTTCATATAATTTTTTGTCCTCCGTATATATCATGCTCCATGTCTAACAATTTTTCTCCCAGAACCCTCTTTTGATTGCCTGAATATCTATGTTCACGCTGTTTAGCACACATTTTTATTTATCATATGTGATGGTTTGACTTCTTAGCTGAAGGTAAGCCTTTCTTTTCTCTGCTGCAAGCTTTTTGATACCTTCGGTAAACTATGGCTTCAAGTTGCACATTCCATTTTTCTTTATTTTGCGTTTACCTAGCGCTTCTTCTGCAGCTGCCGTTATGTTGTTACTAAGTATCATTCACGCAAACTCAACAACATCGTTATTCAGAATTTAATTTTAAACCTTTTCTCTCTTGATCTTTGTTGGTATAAGCATTTTGTGGTAGCGTCGCTGACGGTCTCTATATTTCGAACGACGTTTGTAAGCACGTATTCCAGGATATCTTCTAAGTGAATATGTTCTACATTTTTATAGTTTCATCATAAGATTTCTCACATTGTTTCTTAGTTGTAGACCTATTAGGCTTTCCTGAAGCCGCACCACTAATCAGTTTCAGCTCTGAAGTATATGTTATTACATGGGTAAAGGGCCCTTTAGTTTAAAAACAGAGTTATATATTTCTAGCGGGTCACTGATATTTTGCAGTTAGTATCCCACATATTTCTACTTTGTTTATTTGTTTACTGAACATCCTTATCACTGTGTCGTTTTAACATACGGTTTCAGACTCGGTTGGACTTTTGCCACAGAAATAAACTATTCTTTAATATATTTAGCTCGGTTTGGCCTATTATTTGTCAAGTGTTTTCGAAACTATACGGTTTACATAGTTGTTGCCACGCTATTATTTGTTCCATTCACACAAAAAAGGATTACTTCATCAGGTCAGTGCTTATATTCCGTTCTAAAGGAAACATTTTTATTGTGATTGTTCCAAATCAAAATTAATTCCGGGGTTTCAGTCATTTATTGTCTCTATTTATCAATTAAAATACGTTTTGGTGTATTTTTCAACCATCATCAGTTTTTATGTGTAGCGTTGTTGCTGCATAAATGACTGAAACCCAGGAATTAATTTTGATTTGGAATTGAAACAGAGTCAGGAAAGTATGTACAATTGTGATTGTTGCAAACATTTTAATGAACTCTCGGAAATAGCCGAAGTGGTGGTAAGTAGCAAGAAAGAAAGGGTTTTAGTGGGTAAACAGTCATGCTAAAATCCGACACAGCTCAGAAGGTAATTTGCTAAAATTTAAAAGATCAGAAAAGAAAAATAACCGAGTAACAATTTTCCTTTCTTTTGTGCTTTTGAAAGAGCTACTAGTTTGAAAAATGCTTTTTACTACTACTCTGAGAAGGCACGATTATTTACTCCATTCACCTAATGAGAAGTCATATTTCTCGCCCTAGCTCAATAATAATAAATAAAACCTAGGTAAATAATCAAAGATGTTTAAGTTTTTCATTATTTTTAGGTTGCCCGCCTTCTTAAGTTCAAATGAGATCCCATCCATTTGCACTTCCAAATCACTGTACCACTTTAAGATTCACTAATTTTTTGCTTTTCCTGGAAGTTTTTCATACAACTGTTATCCGTATTTTAAAGAAAAATTTTGAATCTCGCGTTAAAAAAGAGTTAAAGCTAGTGATGGGCACTTTCTAGTAATTACTAAATGAATGATTGCAAGTATCGAATAAAATCATTCATTGAATAGTGCGCGCTATCTAGTGCAGTGTATGACAGTTACAAATTACAAACTTATATTCTTTTGAAAAGTATATTCTTATCCTTGCTGGGTCACAGTCAAAGTGTGAAGTAAAAATTTTGAATATCGGTTATTTCATTACGTTTCGGCGAGACAACAGCGCCATGATCTGATTCAAAATTGTCGTCATTCTTTTGAAGGGGTGATAGAGGCTCCCTCGGGGAGTACGAGAAAAATATTGAAAAATTTTTTTTCGAAAATTTCTAGAAGATATTAACAGTTGAAGATCGAATTTCAACTATGTTATTAAGGATTATTTTGAAATTGTTCCATGTTTAATTGGTAGCATATTGGAATACTTAAGCATTCAAAAAGAAAAATTACGATCTTTGCTTCAAATTACGAAAAGTTTTGATATCAAAAAAGTTCTCTTCTACAATTTTTTGATGAAGTCACAGCGGCTATGATGTTTTTTGTCATTAACAGATAGATACAGGTGGATACCTTTGTCAATAATAACAATAATTTGTTAAACTGAGACTTACTTTGAATTTCCTTTCACGAATTTGCGATTAGTTCAGAGGAAATGCTACAGTAACATAGTAGAAGCTGAAAGAACTCACGCCAACAAAGTGCAAGAAAGGGGGGTTCGGGTTCCAGGAAGATAGTCTACGACAATCGATGTTCGGGTTCCAGACAAAGAGAAACAAGTATTTCACATAATCGAATCAGGGACTCCAGGGGTACTCAGAGCACAATAACTGACACTTTCCCAAACACCAATTAAATACCGAGGAAGGGTTACATTCCAACCACGTTTGTACGATACACACAGTACAAGGACATATTAAACCAATAGCTTACTGAACACCGATACAAATTGAGCAGGAGTTAATTAACTGAATACGAGAAGCTGCTTGAGAAGAGTAGATAATGAGATTAGACAGGCACTAGCTTGTTTGGAGTTAACCATTCAAATGTTTGGTGTTGTATGGTTTATTTGTTACAAAAACACGTTATTATTTACAAATTCGAGGTTATGAAAACAGGTTGACATTTTGAAAGTACGTTCCGCAGTCAACAACTCTTGTTGAATTTACCGTTTTCCTTGTCTATCTTATTGTCACTATATAATTCCATGGTTACCGGAGTTTTAAATAATTACGAAGCAACAGGTATTTGCGCATTGTTATTTAGGCAGATTACCTTGAAAAACATTGCTACCGTATTTCTGATATAGTTTTTTTGCAAATTTCTCAGGTTTTAATAACAATTAATTTCTTTTATTTTTTCTGTACTCCTATAACAGCGCCAGACAACACCTCCAGAGGAATGACGACAATTTTGAATCACCCTGTAGAGGGTTATTCAATTGTCTCGCATAAAATTAATTTAGGCTATTTGTTCTAAAAATGCGTAAATACGGAACCTTATTGAAATAAGTGTTGAATATTTTGTTTCAACGTTAACTTTTTATTTACAACATTTGCCTATTAAGTCGAAACCCCTCTGATATAGCAGTTTCAACATAAAATTCGACGGCTTTATGATGCTGTAGTATCACTTATCTGCATGTAAGAAAAAAATATATGTATTAAGGGAATTTGAATCTTCAAATGCAAAATCCGCCATTGCAAATCTAACCATATAAATGGATACATACCAATTAAAATTTTGCGTAGATTTAGACCATCAATTTTGAAATTGTTATTTTTCTGGTTCTTCCACGAACAAGGATTTATCGACTTCAACAAGGGGCTCGGGAACCGATGCTTCTTAGTGCAATTACGGCTTTGAAATTATTTTGATCGGAAGAATCTTTTATTTTCAACTTCTTATTGGGAATTGAAGAACTCGTGTTAGATAAAATACGGCGTTGATGCCGACTGAACAAATCTATAAAATCACATGGCAATTTTTGGTATCTGGCCAAACAGTAGAAAATAAATAAAAACGTACTTATATATTTGGTCATTTACCTTGAAATATTCAAATCGTGGAAGGACTCTTTCTACTTGTTTGTAGAGTATGTATGTTTTAAAACAATAGCCCATGCTCAATGCACAAGCGAACAAATGCAAATAAACAAAAATTTCAGTCTGATAGAAAAAGTACCCGAGAAAAATGACCTGGCCTGCCTCGTGCCTGGCACATTTTCATAGGAGGGTTCGTTTGTGTGACTCCACGGGTTGTCCGTGAAACCTAGTGGAATTCGGTAGCAATTTGAATTACACCAGATGGTACGCATCTAGTAAACCATGTTACATCACGGTTACATAACATCGCTGTCACAAAAAAATTGTTTTCCTGTTCTTCTTATGTTACATCAATGTTATGTAAAAGCGTTACATAAATCTAAGTCACAAAAATTACATAACATTTATATAATGTTACAAGTTTGGTTTGCTGAGACTGTATCAATACCAATCAATACCAAGTGAAGTCTAGTGACAGCTAAAGAGCGGAAAAATGCATTTTCTGCATTTTTTGCATTTATTGCCAAAAATAGTTTAACAACCCTAATAAAATCCCACATTACTTAAACGGTAACCTAAAAGTTTTTACCTACCTACATTTTCAGCTAATTAAATTTTATGGTCTTATGATTGGGTATTTCCCATAGATGGACAGCCAGTTCTATATTAAATCTCATCGGCTTTGTCATCACATGATATCACGCAATATATTGCAGACGATATATTGCGTCTTCAAAATTCCCGACGAATCAACTTTACAAAAAGAAAGCGCTGATTCTTAACAATGAATCAAATTAGAAATAAGGTTGGCGAAAACAACGTTTACATTGAATAGATAAAACTACAGACTCATCTGGTAGATATATTGCGCACGCATTAATTGGTGTCCTAGAGGAAGACAATTCAAGCAAACCTTGCCTTTTTGCATCCAAACAACTGAAAAAAGCAAATAATTTAACAATAACCAGATGTTCCTTCTGAGAGTTGTCTGAGTCTGAGTTTTGATTTTATCTGAGGCAGCTTCGTATATGGTAAAAACAGCAAAAAAATTAAAACTATTTTATTCAAATTTAATTCATGTAATCTGTTTAGCCCACGCCAGGAATGGAGTTGCGGAGAGCCTTAAAGATCAATTTCTTACAGTAAATGATTTAATAAGTAATGTAAAAAAAGTATTTATGAAAGCTAAAACTCGAATTTAATTATAAAGAAAAATTTCCCAGTCTTGCATTGCCGCCCCAATATGTTGGAACCCGTTGGGGTACATAGCAAAATTCAACTTTATTTTACGCCACTATGACGCTATAAAATCTGTTATTGAGGATTTGATAGAGCCGACTGCTTCTTCTGCTCTTCTTAAAACCAAAGAACGTTTCAAAAATAAAGAATTGAAAAACGTTTAAAATTTACAAAAGCAAATTATTCTTTTATTACCATTAGTTTGACAAAATTGGAGAATACATGTCTTTCTTTAGAAGCATCGATTACTTTAATAAATAATTCCAAACTCGAATGTAAGAAAGTTAAAGAAACTACAAGGTCAAAAATACTACAGGTTTTCAACTCGTTAAAAATGTATGAGATTTTTTTGTTGGTAATTTTCACACTGAAATAAACATGCCACATTTACCAATAACTCTTAACTTCCGTAGATGTTGAGCAGATTTCATTGAGCAGAGTCCATTATTTCCGTTGGTGTTGAACTTTCGAAAAATAGTTTCATATAAAAGTTTTTGACGCACAAAGTGTGCACATTTTAAAAATAAGTTATATGATACAGAGTGTTGTTAAAAACATGGTATCTAAAAATTCATTGTAGAAGCAAAAAAAAGCAGTTAAAGATACAAAAAAATACGTCTTTCCAATCACTACAGACCCGTTAAGAACTCTATTGAACCAAAGTATCAATATATTGTACAGGGTGTTAACAATGTGGACTTCAATCTAAAACTATTTAACGCAATATAACTTTTGTTTTTCTTTTCAAATGGAAGTACCTGTATATTAATACGTCATTAGATAGACAATTTACAAAGTTACAAATTTGCATTTTCATTAAGGTGTGAAATCAACCGTTTTCAAATTATAAATTATTTTATTTAAAAACTTCAAAAAGTTGTTACATTTTTGTTTTGAAGTTTTGAAAAACTGTTGGACCTATTTTAAATCGCCTGATTGATTGCGGACGCAAATTCCTATCAAGAAAAAATTAAATTAAATTAAATCGTATCGATAGAATCCCGGTACCGATTCCCTATATCTTACTCTCCGTCTGTAGTCCAGATGCTGCCCTGATGATGTCCATTTGCATTGTATTGCACGATTCGGTAAAATATCACGGTAAAGTATCACTAAACAAGTAGGTAGTACCTACTTGTTTAGTGATTTTCATCGGAGACATTTGTTAAACCAGATGTTGAGCGGGTATTTTTTAAAGAAGCCAGGGTCAATTTATGAAAAACGCTCAAGATTAAGTGCAAATAAAGTGACGATT
>NW_026018165.1:456821-461632 GCF_020466585.1 Dendroctonus ponderosae
AGAGGTTGCACTCGTTGTCGTTATCGCCCGGGGAAATCCTTGTGAGTTTTGATGTGGTTTCATTGTTCACAATGGTACCAATCAGGGAGGCAATGGGACTTGTTGCGAGAGAATTTTTGCGAGCCAAACTCTTCGAACACTGCGTTGACATTATGCACCAATCTGAAAGATACTACCCGAGACTGACCAGGGAGGCCATCGAAATATTTAAACACCAAAACAATTTCAACAGAAAAGAAGAAATTACGGCACTCAATTGGAAGCGCGTTTGGCGCCAAACAGCATGTGCGCCGAAGCGTTGGAACCCGCACCCATCCCCCACGCATGAGCACACACAGCTGGGCGGCATAAATACGACTGGGAATCCAGCAGTTGAACCATTCTTAGTCGGAAAGCACGGGAGATCACTTCGGCCACTGCCTCATCGCCTTTGAAAATGTCCACCGCAGTTGTGGACGAAACGTCAGGAAGAAATTCCAATAGACCACGGCTTCAAAGCCCGGAAAATATTCCTAAATGTAATATGTTCTATTATTTGTTATTTTATTTTGTAACAACAAATAATCAATATTTAGATATCTATTTTGTAATCTTTCATATTTAATATAAAATGATAAACATCATTACTGTTCTGTAATAATATATAATAAATATGTTTTGAATTTAATTGAAAAAATATTTGAGTTTACCTCGGTTATTTCAGAAAACATGGGTTCCGTCTTCTTATTTTCTATCACGCAACGCATTCTTGATTTTAAGACAGACTTCAGTAATAGATCAACTCAAAGTAGCTTTCATCAACTGAACTTATATTATACAAAGCAAATAAGAAATTACGACTAAAAGCGTAATACAGAAGCTCAAGAAGAAGAAGATTTTACACGAACCCAATAGGAGCAATATGTACAACCTCTCGTTGAAGAATATTAAACGTTGCAAATAAAAAGGATATTTTACATTCCAAAGAAAATTAAATTACATTTCACCTATTCGTGATCTATTTATAAATTATTAAACCAAGAATAATATTAAAATTATAAAATAAAATTATTATTGCCATCATGCGTTAAACAAGTTCGATATTTTATGGTTTCTATAAATATATGAAGTTATCAGTTTTGTCGAGCGTCCCGTGACGGACACCATTTTTTTTAAATATAGTGCGGATATTTTTTATTTTTCTCTGCATTTTTTTCGCTCTTTAGTGACAACCACCCAAACCCGTTCTCGCGCTAAGCCGTCATATTAATTTTAAAAAAATCGATACTAAAAATTCAGTAAGTAGCTAGACGAATAATTCACTATTTCCTTTGCAGAAATGATGCGCCTTTTTAAACGACGAGGTTCAAACCCTGAGCCTCAGCTTGAAAGCGTTTCGAGATTGCCTGGAAACATGCACAATGTCGATTGCAAGAAACCAGATTGGTCCAAAGACGCTTTAAACACTTCAAGTGAGTTTGGAAATTAAAGCAATCAGTGTAACTGTTTATGTAATGTAATTTATGTATAGAACAGCTTCCTTTTAAGTACAATATATCACAAATACAAGCCAATATATCACACCTCTACTGTAACGTGATTATTATAAAGCATCGTTTAAAAATATATGCTGCCCAAGTGTATTGATCTGTCAACTCCAAGCTAGTTTATTACAGAACGCGGGGTAACGTAATTAAATGACCACTATTAACTAATTCTATGTGAATTGTCATCCAGCTTCTTCTCGGGTCCACTGCTGGACAAAAGCCTCCTCCATACGCCGCCAAGAATTTCAATGTTGCTCAAATTGCATCCGGCTGTGTCCTATTCTCCGTATATCGTCTGCCCATCGCGCCGGTGGTCTCCCTGACTTCTTCTATCTTGACGGGATATTCATTCTAATGGTCTTTTGGTCCATCTGTCATCGTTGAGTTGTGCTACATAACCTGAAAATCTCTATTTTAGCATTTATAATTCCTGCTTTTAACAAGCACTTATTGTGGGTTCGAACACCGAAAGTTAAACGAATTTGGTTTAGAGTACCGTGTTTTCCTTTATTCAGCAAAACAGAGCAGAACTTAATAATTGAAGTGTCATCTTTGCGCAAAGCGTTGAAGAGTGAAACCGAATTGACAGCGGTCATGGCAACGTCATCTTCTGAAGTGCATCTGTAGGTAATACTACTGCAATCTGTAAATTAGAAACAATCATTGTTGAGGTCTATGACAAGTTTCATTGATCTAATAAATTCCGTTCCCAGCAGGGTGCGACTGTTGACATGTTCTGGTATAGCTCCCAATTGTATGTGGACTGTCCTAACGTAGAGGATTACTGGGATATAGTAGGGCAATGCGTGGACCTATCTCTTTACTCCATCCGCACGAACTATGTCTAGATCATTTACCTCTGTGTAAGGGTCTTGGTCGTCAATGAGTGTCTGAGCAAGCCTACTTCGAGCAATATTAGGAGTAGCTCCGGTGTCGAGACAGGCATAGCCAGGTTGTCTTAGATGGATAAATACATAAAATTTATTAAACGTTCACATTGTCAGAAAGTCACAAACAAAGTAACAATATGGTCAGATGTTCGGCCGGTTGCTCCCTTTGAGCMTGATCTAAATAGGAGCGCGTAAAGCGACCATTACCTGGGCAGTGCCCTAACATGGACATTCTCGAGCCAGCTATACGCACGACAACGTCAGGAGAGAATCTTGAAGTGGCGGCTTTGGTTTTGGACTTAGCCCTTGCTGGAATAAAATGCCCTTTCAGAAATCAAGTCGGTAGCTATGGTGTCTGAGGAATTCTTTAAAAATTCATAAATTCTTCCGATTTCTTTATTAGCCCCTACATAATTAGTACCATTATCTGAATAAATGTTTAGGGGTTTTCCTCTCCTACTCATAAATCGTTTTAAAGCTGCTAAAAGATTCTCAGAAGTCAAATCAGAAACAATTTTTATGTGAACCGCTTTTGTGCACATACATATAAATAGGCATATCCAAACCTTAACAGTTTTAGCCCCCCTGGTTTTTCTATCTTTAATGAAAAATGGACCTCCATAATCAGTTCCTACATTTGCAAAAACATAGTGCTCATTCACTCTCCTCTCCCGGAAGGTCTCCCATTAAATAATTACTGCCAGTCTCTGGTTTTGAGGCACACCACACACTGTCTAACAATCCCTTTACACTTATTCCTGCCACAAATTATCCAAAATTTTTCCCTGATTGAACTGAGAAGTTGGTGAACCCCACAGCGCATCAACCTTTGATGCTTCTGACCTAAAATTAAATCTGTTAAAATATGATCTTTTGGCGGGAGGATAGGATGTTTTTTTTTTSAAAAGGAATCCTAGATTGACCAATCCTACCACCAACTCGAATAAGCCCATCCTGAAGATATTGTACCGTGGATGGCCGAGTATTAAACTCTTTCTTCAGCTTCCAACTTTTATTCCACTCGGTACAACTTTAACTACGGAACAGTAACAAACTAACTTCAAAATTACCGTCAACTTCACAAACAATAACAGTAACAGGCGGAAAACTCGCTCTTCCGACTCCCGGAGTTTAACCWCTTCTGCACTCAGGCGCGGCTGTCACTTCACTCCCCTGTGTGGTTCTCGTCGTCGCTTATATAGTTTCCTCCAGGTATTCCAGATAGTTCTCGAAATCTCCAGAACAGGTGCGAAACTTCCCGCTTGTCAGTGTCATATTTGACAGTAAATGGGGCCCAAATGATATAATAAAAAATCCAAATACCATGAATTTCGATCCCCCATTCCAAACGTGAGTACCCCAGGCCATTTCCGTCACAATATGGATTTAAAGATAGAATTTTTCTTTTTTTATTAATTAACCGATTATTGGCCAGATCCTTATATTCTTGGGAACATCGTTGAATTTGACCCAATCTTATTAAGGTTTGTGATCTTTTTATTCGACCTACTTATTTTTTATTTTTTGATAAATCTTGTAACGTAGCTCAACACCCGTAAAATTTTATTTAAACAGGAAAATTTTTTTAGTAATATCTCTAACACGTTCTGTTCCTGATTAACAGCTATGTTACTGTAAGATTGTTTTTCTGGAATATCACAATCTATTTCTGGGTCTTTCATATCCCATTCTAAATTTGGTGTTGCTAACCATGTCCATGAAACCATAATCTACTTTCGCACATCTGTTTAGGCGTTGAGATTTAATGTGATGCCAATTGTTTATATTTGTCAAGGTTTGTTTTTATTTATCACTCACCCGATTAGCTACGAAAGTCTTCCAACGGTAGGATTCTCCTTTTATACGTGCCAAAGTAACTGAAGACTCCTTCGAGAAATCAAAGTTATCAAACCTTATTTCACTGGTTGTAATTATTTTTCTAGTCAAAATTACAAATAGGACAGCCCGACAAAGCTCTAACCTTGGTTTACATTTTTAACACTGTGATATGATGTTTACCGCAGACATAGCCATTTAAGGCTTTTTGTCTTTAATGGTAGCCTGCAAGAGCCTTGGTGGGTTAGGGGCGGGGTCTTTGGTGGTTTCGGGGCTGAGAGCGAACGAAGAAAGGAAAAAAAGTAGGGGTACGGAGCGCGAAAATTAGTGGTTTGTGGCGGTTGGCCTAGAGAGTTAAATTTGAAAGAGTTTGAGAGTTTAGGTACTTTCCAGGAGGTTTGAGATGTCGGGAATCAACTTCTTAAGGCGGGTGATTCCAGGGGGGGTCTGCCATTAAACTTGTCGGGGTTTCGTATCGTTGGTTTGGGATAGTTTGGGTAAACGTGTCTTTAATGAGTGGGTTTGGGTGGTTTAGGACGCGAGTTTTGAAGTTTCCATG
>NW_026018165.1:462631-476870 GCF_020466585.1 Dendroctonus ponderosae
GTTTGTGTAAATTTTAAATCTGATGATGGTGCTGTTGTCTGGCCGAAACGTAATGAAATAAACGATATTCAAATTTTTTACTTGACATTTTGGCTGAGACCCAGGAAAGATTAGAATATAGTAATAAACAATTTTTAAAATTGATATTTAATGTCAATCTATGAATACGTTTGACTCTCTATTGCACCTTCTGTGCTGAATTTACAGAGAAATTCGTTTCCTAATCCGGTTTTTATGATATTGACAATCGTTCGCGGTATTCAACTACGAGTATAAACGGGTTATAATTTAATTAATCAATTTCCTATTCACTAATTCCGCTATATCTGTGTGGTTAATGCTAATAACGAATCCACCCCTATTCCTGGATTAGTTGCTCTAAGCTAACTAAAAAAGCAACTAACTCATTGTATCCTTGCATGAATTGCATCAGTTTAATTATGTTAAAGTTATGCCAGAGGAAAACAGATAGAACGAAACTACTGATAAATACCCCGAAAGTTTATAAAACCAAACTTCTTTTCTTTATTTGAATCGAAAAGGACCATTTTTGACGCGAAAAACTTTTCTTCTACGAAAAATTTAAAGCAAAACTTTCTTGACTTTCATTTTTGTGCAGAGTCTAGACTCATTTCACACATAAAAACCGGGCGCTGGCTGACTGCTTAAACTTTTAAAAGCAACAGACACTTTTCCGACTTTTGAAAAAGCATTTTACTCAACTCCTTTAAGTCGTGCCCACATAACTCCCATAAACGGTAAACTTCCTTTCACGCCTGAGATTTCTTAGCGGTTTCGCTTCAAGCCAATGAAAAATATTTTGTTATGAAAGCATCCAAGTAAACAGCCCGGTAAAGCAAATATCGTGTCGTTTGGAAAGCCATTGACACACCGCAAGGCTGCAAAAATCCCCCTAGACAATTAAAATGCACCGTTGAAGCCAATAGAATCGGCTAAGGATCAAACAAATACAGTCTGATACGTGAGAAGTTTCACGGGTTTGACTCACAAGGATTTTACGTTAATGCTTCGGATGATTAAACTGAATAAAAAGCGACTCGGATAGTATAATTAATGGAATTAAACGTAACAGAGTCTGAATGGTTTTTTTGATCATTCACAATTCACGTTCAATAGTAAAAATCACTAAAGCTAAAACACTTTCAGTCGTCGACAGATGGAGAAAATCCGATTTTCCGTTTTCATCGGTTGAAGGAATGATTTTGCCAGTTGACACAACACAGGAAAACCAGGGAAAATGTTTGCTGTTTGTTAACTGTTTGATTTTTAATGTGTAAAATGACGTGCCCTCAAAGCTTCCAAAAATCCAAATCCTCAAAGCTTCCAAATATTATGCACATGCCATAAAAGGCTTCAATCTAAAAAGTATTTTCGCGTTGCTTCTGATAAATACATAAAGAGTTCACATTTAGAAATGTCTTCCGGGCTTTGAAGCCGTGGTCCATGGGAATTTCTTCCTGACGTTTCGTCTACAACTGCGGTGGACATTATCAAAGGCGATGAGGCAGTGGGCGAAGTGATCTCCCGTGTTTTCCGACTAAGACTGGTTCAACTACTGGATCCAGTAGCGCACCTTCGGGATTTAGACAATGATGGAGAAAGGTTTTCCTTGATGTTTCGCCAGCACAAGTGGCTGGCATCTTCAGAGGTGGGTTGCTCAACGCAGCAATCACCTCTGAAGATGTCAAGCCATTCGCGCTTGTAAAACGTTAGGAAGACATTTTTTTCACTGAAGAAATATCGACCATTCACTCCAGATACACAAACAGACTATCAATTCATTTGCATATACTAGCAACGGATCTGCGGACAAACAACAGAACCGAATTGATTGAACCCGATTAAAGAGATATAAATGCTGAAGAAGAGAAGAAGACGCTTTATTTAATTTTCTACCTTTAATAATCCACTTATCTCGGCATAGTTAAACCTTTTCAAATTTATCTTCTCTTCATTCGGTGAGACTCTCACATGTTACCTACTTCTGGCAAATATCAATGTAAATATGTATATAAAATTTACTTGGTGTATCAGGAAACATTGTAAATATACAAGACAAAAGTAAATTTAGACAACTGCTTCCAATGCAATTCTATATGTATATGCATTGTTACAGATAATGCAACTAGAAGCAAAACCTGGTATAAATCAACTGATTATGCGACGGCTGCAGAACAACCAACACAGAACGATAAATCAGATTATGGCTCACCATCTAACGACAGTTCAAACGATAGCATGAATTTATCATCCGAAATAAACGAAAAACCTAAACTTAATGACGAAGATGTGAAAAGAGTGTATGAAATGTATAAAAATTGTAAGAATGGAACAACTATGCGAAACGAAAACCTACGAAATGTAATTAAAATTCGCCGACAAAAATGTGTTTCGGAAAATATAGAACTGAATCAGGCACAATTTATGAATTATTTGACTTTAATGAAAGCGTACTCTAAGGATTTTGAAAAAATATTTTCTGAAGAAAAATTTGACCACAATCGCGGAAGTCCCATACTCGGACCGAAGAAAAAAAGTCGTCGGACTAGGCTTCGATCGATGTTTACAATTGGGTGAGTAGTATTATTTGCTATTATAACATTTCATGTGACAGTTACTGACTTGTTTTGGCTGGCAATGAAATCCTCAGAAAATCGAGCTAACTGACAACTAATTGTATGAAAAAAGCCTTTTGCATTAGAACTTGTATGTGATACAAGTAGGGATGGTCAGAATTTAAAGTAACCGCTAAAATAACAGTGTGCCATACGTGTAACCTGAACCGCAGTTACAGTTTACCAATTTAGCCGGTTGTTTTTGGAACCGTCTTATAAACCTGAAAAAGTGATTCGTACCAGCACAGAACCGAGCAGCAGCAGTTTCAGTAACCGTTTGTCAACGGAAAATATGTTTAGTTGCGCGTTGCGTTGATGACTGTGACGATCACCTTCTGTCTATAAGAATCACTGTTCAGTTCTTCAGGAACTATAATCGGTCAAATCAGCAAAATGTTGTTTAGTTTCGGTGAAGATATAATTCAGATTTTTTAGTCTATAAGTATTACTGTTAATATGTTGTGGTTGATTAGTGATCGTGATGATAATCAGTAATTAATTCTTCAACGGATGGTGGCAAAATAAAACACTACTTGTTCATGGGTCAACGTTTCGACTTTATTCAAGTCATCCTCAGGGCTCTAGAGGGGAAAACAGAGCGGTTTTAGCCAATTTAGCCTGGTGAAGTTTCAACACTAAGTGTGTGACATTGTTATAGTCTGCATATCCACATTTCTTAGATGTGGTGCAAAGCAACATACCGATTGAAAATTAAACAGACCCCTGGGGCAATCCATTGTTGAGGATTCTTTTTGTACTGCATTGCTTATTTTTGTACACAATAAATTGTCTGTTTGCGAGCATGTTATTTATGAGGTTCGTTGTTTTGCAGTAAGATTGACAATTGTTGAGGGCACGGGCCTGATCATAGCATCTTCTATTTGGGCGGAAGCCTGTCTGTTCGACGGAATGACATTTAAAATTGTGTGTCTTATTCAAAGTCTTGCCAGCCCTTATATGATTCACTAAGTAATGCGATAGGACGGTAGCTACTTGGACATATGGTCTGGTTTTCCCGGTTGTAGGGTGCGACAATTTTTCCTGATTTAAACTGGGGGCAGAGTGTCTGATTGCAAAATGTTAACCTTTGCAGCCACTTTCTAACATTTGGGTCGGCATTGACATTGAATTTATTGTGTATCAAATCCCGGAGCTTTTCCCATTTTCATGCTTCCAATAATTTTGTTTATTTCGTCTATATATTCGCACTTGACACGGCGAGAGTGTTCCTTAACTGTGGGTGGTCTTGCTGAGTGGACTATACGCTCAGAAATTTTGTTGGGCGATAATATTGCCTTGGGTTTTGTGACGGCGGTGCTGCCACCAAGTTTCCTTAAAAGGGTCCAGGCTTTGCGGCTTGAATGTTTAAAATCCATACCCTCCACTTTTTGCGCCATTTCTGCAACCTTCCATTGTTCAGACTCGATCAGTTCATCGGCGATCTCTCTATTGCCAGACTCAACAAAATTCTTCTTACAGTTTCTCGCTGTCTCTCGGTGTATGTATCGTACTCACAGCAATGACCGCCCCAACAAATCAACAGTTCACAGGGGTTGCTGGGCCTGACACATTTGTCCAGGTCTTTAGAAAATGATGCCCACTTGGCCCGACCGGAATTCTATCGGTGGCGGGCAGCGGATTTTATAATGGGTATTTAATGGCTCAACTTCAGCCGAATCGGGCGATGTTGGGTGTGTGGGAAATCCGCCATTTCTTTTCTGGAGATATCGAGAAGCCTACCACATTCATCAGGAGACATAGCTCAGGGCTATATTCTCGTCTCCTTCTGGCAGAGTGGATGGATTTTCTGCCCTTAGCCCCCTGCACATATTACTCTGAAAGTATGTGGCTCTTAAAGTCACCAGCAGATATCGGCAAAGAATTGGTTTGCCACTGGGTGTTTGGTGGTTTGTACCTTGATTTTCCCTATGTCAATTATTATTTGATGGATGCTATTGACCGCGTTGGCAGAAATTAACTTCACGTTCTCTACGCGGATCTGTCGTAGGTTACTATACCGTGGGCATGATGGTAGGTGACCCCAATGATGGTTAAGCCGTGAATTATTCCTCTCGTTTTCATGTTGCAATATGTGTTTCTTGGACGATTGCTATATCAGCGTTCTGGTTCAAAAAAATTCTTGAAATACATTGGTTTTGGTACTTCTGGTGGACCCTTCTATATTTAACTGTCAATTGGCACTGAAAAGATAATTTTGCATCGTTTGTGATAATTTAGCGCTACCCAGGGTGCACCACGAGGTGGCAATATTTTGTCAATACTACCATGTTCCTCATTTGCATTTTTTTGCGCAAGCAAGCACATCTAGGGAAGATTTACATTTTTACTAATTTTGTAATAAGAATGTAATTGGTATCCAAGAATCTATTCATATCTAACAGTACCTATGATACAGGTGTATCTAAAAAAATGATGATTAATAAATATGGCAGAAACATTAGTGTTTAACAAGTAATTAAAAAATACGTTTTTTTTTTGTTGAAGAAAAAAAAAGTTCTGATCATGTCAAATTCTTGAAAAATTGAATAATCTTCTTCTTGTCTCTCGTTTAACTGAACTTCCTCTGATTGATGAGGCACCACTATTTTCAATAGCGATTCAATTGAAACTAGTGGGTTTTTCGGTTTTTTTCGTCGTCGTAAAAATGAATTCCTTCCTGACGTTCCGCAAGCACGAGTGGCTTGCATCCTCTGAGGTGGCTTGCTTGAATGCTTACACTATTTAGATGCGATTTCTCGGGCTCAAAAAACTGCAGAGGATTACAAACATTGTCGTTCTGCCAGCTGACAACGGCAACGCTACGGTCATCATAAGCAGAGAGGAGTACGAGCAGAAAATCCAAAACTTACTGCACCCAGTCGCTTACACGAAGCTCAAGAAAGACCCGACTCAAGCTAAGTTCAGGAACATCAACCGCCTGATTAAAATATCCTCAATAGACGAGAACATCATGAAGAGGATCATTAAGTGAGAATCCCTGCCCCCACGTTTGTATGGATTACGGAAGGTTTACAAGGACGGAATACCACACCACACAAATCGTCAGTGTCCCGGGATTACTAACTTACGATATAGCTAAATATATATCTTCTCTTCTGTAGCAGCCCTTGGGGTCCACAGAAATATACATCAAAGACTCCGAACATTTTATCAGTAAGATCAAAAACCTCAGACTGGAACCTAAGGACACGCTGGCCAGTTTTGATGTGGTGCCAGATCGGTAGAATTTAAATCCCCATATGGTCACTTAAAAAATCTCTACTTTCCCCAAGCTTTTCTAAAAAAAAGTGAAAATAAAAATATTCGGTGAAACAAAAAAGGTTATTGGAAAGGATATATTACAAAATTTTAAAAATGGAAATTAAAATTTCGCATCTTACATACGTGGTAGGAATGTAGCCGTTCCTCGGTATATATTTGGTGCCTGAGAGTGCTAGTTGTTGTGCAATGCTCTGAGTACCCCTGGAAGGCTCTGCTGCAATTATCTCCAATACCTGTTCCCCTGTGTCTGAAACCCGAGCAGCTATTCTCGTCCACTATCTGCCTGGAGCTAATCTTCCAGTGCCTCTAGCACTTTGTTGGCTTAAGTTCTTACAGCTTCTTCTAACTTAATGTGGCATTCCCCCATAACTCATAGCATATCCGCATATTCAATATTAGTGTACATTTTGTGAAAGAAGCTTCAAAGTTAGTCACAATTTGACAAATTTTCGTTATTTTTGACAAAAACCATGTACCTGTAACTATCAGATAATGACAAAAAACATTATTGCCTCTTTAACTTTTTATCAAAAAATTATAGAACTTTTTTAATGTAAATTTTTTTGGTAATTTGAAACCAAGATCACAATTTTTCTTTTTGAATGCTTGAGTATTTCAATAGGCTACCAATTCAGCATGGGACCATTTTAAAATAAAGCTTAAGAACATTCGATTCGAGGTCATTCGATTTTTAACTTTTAGCGCCGGTTGCACAATCCAAGTTCACCGACAGTTCAGCGGTGAACAAAAGAAAAATATATTTTAATGCTTATACGCTTCAATCAATTTAGTATCAAACCATGTGGATCAACGACAAGAAATAATTCCCCTTGTCTCTGATGTGGATGTGGTTGAGTTCAAATATGCTGGATTGACAACATAGTTGCCAATAAAAGAAAACCAAATAGACCACATTCTACCGACATTGGGAAGGAAAAAATTGAATAGTGGAGTTTAACCGAACCGAGCTCGGATCGGCGCGGTACAACCCGTGAAAATTGAACTCCGGTTCACCGGTGACTGATGGTTTAGTTGAATCATCGTTGAGCTTGCTTTTGTGCAACCGGGCCTTAATATCTTCTAGAAATTTTTGAAAACGATTTTTGCATTTTTTCTAAGCTCCAAGTGAGCCCCTATTACCCCTAAAAAAAATGACGCCAATTTTGAATCACCCTGTATTTTTCGTTGACAAATGGTTATTGGATAGATGGCTCGACAGTGTCCCATCGGTTCTGTGCTGGTGCATGCCAGTTTTTCGGTTTTATGAGACGGTTCCAACAATAACTGATCAAATCGGCTTATTTACTACATGCTTGGAACACTCTTATTTTAGCGGTTAAGTTAAATATCTACTATTCCTACGCCCTATCAGTGAACTTATTACTTCTACAGAGATCATCCGAAGAGGTGTCGCATGTTGAAAGAAAGACGGGATAATCTGAGCCGTAAGAGGTTCCATTTCCACTTTTATGTATTATAACATAAAATCAATTTATGTGTGTAATAATATTAATTTAATACACCAAATAATAAATCAAATCAATATCAAAATAATAAAATCAATTTAATAAATCTCCTGGTAGTTAAAAACTGAAAACTTGACCCATGGCTAGGCCGATCTCATTTTTGGTCTGTATGTGTCGTTTTCATTCAACTATGCCAGACGGACACTGCTAATTTAGTTTTGCGAAATGTCGTAATTGACGGTTGAGTATTAATTTCTGTTTAAAAAGTTTTTAGGCAATTTTTATCACGAAATCAATTTAATTGCTTCCAATTTTTAAGACGTTATGAATGAAACGGACCACCTCCTTATTTATCTTCCACAGTTCTTCAAGTAAGAGCGACGACGAGGAAATAGATATGTCTTCAAAAACACTGAACAAGAAATCATCGTCTATTGATAGTATATCCAGTTTATTGAGCTACCTTATGCCAAAACGAATGCAGAACTCCAAGACATCAGATATTGGCAATAAACTGAAGTCAGATGAAAGCGGCTATGGTAGCGATGCAAACCAAGCAAATGCAATGGAATCTCCGATGGGATCTATTAAGTCTGAATTTAGTCAGGTAAGTATCGTCACTTATTTAAAATTAGATTGCATGCGATAATGCGGCTTGATTGAAAATTGGCGCCCTGCTTTCTAATCGGTTACTGACACGTACTTGGAGAGCATAGGAAAAGTTATTTAAAAAACTGTTAGTTTATTTTTCAAACACGTTAGCTTTTGGAGATGCGATTTGAGCGTTGTTCCTAAGCAACGTTTGTAAATCTCTCTCATTCTGTAGTCCATTGGCGGAGTAAAAGTACATATAATTCCACTTCTACGTGAGGAGTACGCCGGTTCTACGGTGAGAAAGTGAAGTTTTAGAAGGAAGTTACGTGAACCGCAAGGAATGCAAAACAGCTAATGCTAAACCACTCAGACTCCTGCAGTGGGCAACAATTGACTGAAGAAGAGGAAGAAGAAATCAAGCGCACAGTTCTGTTATGGTTAATTTCTGTCTAGCCTGCGTTATATTATTCGTTAAATAATATTTCTAAATTAGTAAATTGAACCTCAACTACTTGCTACCAACAAAACTTCGTCAAAAATGAGAAGTCGCTCATTTAAAGTTTTCTCTGGAGAATGTTTTGCTAGCTTACTTCCAAGAATTATCATGTAAGATGAAAAACCTTCTTCGATGTGCTCCTGTAATTCTGCGTTACGAACAACAACGTTCATCACAATATAAACATGACAACTTATGCCAAATTACTAGAACCCTACTAAAAAGAAAGATTTAAGGTTTAACTGCAAATTACATTAAAACTGTTTTGATAAGGTGTCTTCAAATTTTGACACTTATTTATTAACTTCCACAGCCACCTTACAAAATGTAACAACTTTTTTCAATTTTTTAAATAAAATAAATTATAATTTGAAAACGGTTGATTTCACAGCTGAAAGTGTAAATTCAAATTTGTAACTTTGTAAATTGTCTATTTATAATTGTCATTTGTGACGTATTAATATTCAGATCCTTTCATTTGAAAAGTTATATTGCTTTAAAAAGTTTTAGATTGAAGTCCACATTGTTAACACCCTGTACAATGTATTGATATTTTGGTTCGATAGAATTCTTAACGGATCTGTGGTGATTGGAAAGACGTATTTTTTGTATCTTTAACTGATTTTTTTGCTTCTTCAATTAATTTTTGATACCATGTTCTTAAGCAAAATTTTACAAAATTTTTTTAAAACAATTTACGGTGCATATGCAGCTTTTCAAGCTGCATTCCATGAGCTAATGAAAAATGGGTAGTTCTATTTAAAAAAAATACACTTTGATCTTGCCTCGCTTTTCTGAGACACTCGTATCATATAAGATATTTTTAAAATGTGCGCCCTTTGTCCGTCAACAACTTTTATATGAAATCATTTTTCGAAAGTTCAACACTATTGCAAATAATGGACTCTATCGCACTAAAAAACCACCCTGTATGTATATCACTTTCCGAAAAATCAGCTGAAGAAGATGCTACTATTTTTATTCAAATTAAAAAATACATATCTTCGGATTCCCATAAACTGCAAATGCAAAAGTGAAGTGAATGCGCACAGTGCGTATTTAATCCACACAAGTGCTTATCCAGTTCTTATGGGCTCGCAACTTGACATTTGAATATTTTGAAGGAGTCGAAAATATTGCTTTTCGAAGCTCGGACTGTTATGGATAACGACGCGCGATCCGTCTACGGTCCGTTGCAAGCTGCTTATGACCGGTATGACAAAGATTGAAGTTAATATATATAATCAGATACTTTTTGAACTGCATATGCCCGGCTGGGGATTTGAACTTGGACCTCCAGGTTGCTAGTCTGTTGGTCCGACCGCGAGGCCACCATGCAACTTTATTTTCTTCTTCTTACCCTAAAGATGTGCGCAGTATTGCCGCTGTCTAATTTGTGATCGAGGCTAGACCTTTTTAGTTATAATGTTGCGGTTCATTACACAATGAATAAAATAATATAATAAGGAAGATTTTTGAAAACTTTCGGTTGATCGACTTCTAACGAATTCTAGGGGAAGCAATGCTTCCCTTGCTTCCATAAACCGCACGCTCCTGACAAACTAGATAAGTATATATGGAATTTCTTCTACTTGAATTAATCCCGGCAGTTGTGTTTTCCCTAATCCATTAGGGCCAATATTTCCTAGCGAAGAACTAAATTTCCAGCAAACTGGTACTCCTCCACTTACGCTCCTATTGTGCGTACATGAATGGAAAGTAGAGGACCTTTTGAATGGCCTCTATATATCCAAACCTAACGCTGAAAGATTTATTTTTGTGGAGCGTGGAGATTGGTACCCTCGACTTACGAAAAAACGATACTTTTCGCCCTTGTATCGACAACTACTATTTGAATATTATTTGATTCTATCACGTAGAAGAAAAAAAACCGGAGTACTTTTACGGTTATGAAATTGAAAGTACCCTGTTGGAGGAATTATAACAAAGCAAAAAAATTGCATATGCAATATTCAAAAAGTAATTAATTAATATTTTGTTTAGACAAGCTACAGAGTTGATACCGATGTGGAAACTGAAAAGAACTCAGAAAATTACGTGAACCCTCGATGTGAGTCCAGCGACGATACGGATACTTCCGAAGACGACTTGGAATTGGAAACAACATACACATTTAGGTAAACATTTTTGACTGGTATCATATATGTTAACAGGCGCAACAACTGATAAGCGACTACATTTCACTTAGTATTTTCATTAGCATTTCACTCTCTAGTCAGGTCAGGTTCAAGTCTCTAGTCAGGTATCTTGATCTAGAATTGAAAATGTTTCACATAATTTTTTTTAGTAAGTTTTATGGTCGAAGTCCCACAAAACCATGTACAAAGAAACGTTCTGGCTCTAAATCTCGAGATGACGAAAATTTGACGCGAAGATTTAAGTTTACTGAAAATGGAAAATCCGATGTGGATGCTAATCAATGCTGCCATGGATTAAATGACTTATCTATTGATGGTCCTTTCATCAATGTCCATCAAAGCAATCCGGGAAATAACTGCAAGACCGACAAATATTCAGAAAAAAAAAACAAGAATATGCAACTTAATGGAAGGGCCAACGAAATGCTCGGCATTCGAGTATTACCACGTTCTGATTCAACCAAACATGGGGCTTATTTCATATCAGAAATGGTTCCCAACTCTGCTGCCCGCAGGTAAGCTATAATTTTCCGCCAGATTTGAAAATAGCTAATTTTGAACATTGTCACTAAATATGCAATATATGGTTGAAGTTGAAGGACTCGTAGTAACAAAAAATGAAAAATACTTACGTACTTATTTGCAGACGGAATTTAATCTGATTTTATCAAGTAGGCCTCGGGTGTATATGTCATGATAGTATACAGGTTGACCTAAATTAAGTGTCATTGTATGCTTTTTTATTATTAAAAGCACAAATTAACAAACTTGCGGTATTTTAACGCTTATTAGAAGAGTACAAAAAGCCAAAAGCATTCGAGAAACAAGCACAGAAAATATTATATTTTTGCCTGTTTTAACTTTTTTTAATGTAAAAAGGTTATAATAGTTTGTCTCTACATAAAAAATTTGGCAAGTTAACAATCGACGGCCGAGACTGTGTTTTTAAAATATATTTATATAATTATAACAAAGTTTGACTGTTAACAACAAAACTTATGTTCCTCCGTGGTGGTTTTCAGCTGACTGACTGACTGCCTTGACTGACTTAAGCAACTGACCCTCAATGTAATAAAACTCCAACGTTAATTAACTAAAAAAATACACCTGTTTACAGACCAGAAAATCTAATAATATTTTACTATTAGCAATTAATGTTATATCGTCGTTATATCGAGTCGAAGGAGCGACACTTCACTGGTTTAATAAGGCTGATATAAATAACTATTGACTGTGAATATTTTCTCAATGGGTATTCCAATATGAAAATTTTTTTGTCATATCGTAGTTCTATCCTCGGATGAAATTTAAATTATGAGATAAGGTTGTTTGGAAGACAAATCGTATTTTTGCCGATATAAACTTTAATATTTAGCGTTATAATTCGCGTGTGAACTTTCAACGAGTGTCCAACCCCCGAGGGAAGAAGGTGATTATCCCGGTGGCGTACGAGTAAGGTGGGAGAGACCACCCACGATGAATGGTCTCGGCTCTACCACTGTTGACCACAACAGCAGTAATTCTAATCAAATCAACGCACAATTTATTGTACAAAACTCAACAAAAACCAGCTCCTATTAAACCGCAGCAAAATCTGTACCTAAAGATGTATTTCCAAAGAACGAACAGGCAATTGTTTATCATCCAGAAGATAACCTCAAGTTGTTTGAGTATGTTAGAGATGTAGGCGATCTAATAGGACCTAAAAACATTACATTTGCGTCAAAAATTTCCAATAGCAGAATTTGCATTTATTTATCGAGCATACTCTTAGATCATCTAGTTTTGGCGCATCCAATTATTTATATTGGAACTTTTCAAATTCCTGTCCCCAGATTTGTCTACCCTACAAAAAGAATAATAATTTCAAAAATAAGCTCCTAATATACCACATGATGTTGCAGAAACAGCTGTCAAGAACTTAGGATATAATTTAGCAACTCCTGTTTCTTTCTTAAAACCGGTATACCGGGAGATGAATATGGTCACATACTAAGTTTTGGAAGACAAGTTTATGCTTTCCACCCATAGAATTTTTTGAATTAGACATCAATAATATTACCATATGAAGGAAATGACCACAATGTGTTTCCATCAACAGACAAAATAGAATACTTTATCTGTAAGCAAACAGGTCAATCAATATTTATTGACTTCCATAGCCACCTTACAAAATGTAGCAAATGAAATTTTTATATAAAATAAATTATAATTTGAAAACGGTTAATTTCACCGCTTAAAGTGTAAATGCAAATTTGTAACTTTGGAAATTGTCTATCTAATGACGTATTAATTAATATACAGGTACTTCCATTTGAAAAACAAGTTATATTGCGTTAAAAAGTTTCAGATTGAAGTTCACATTGTTAACACCCTGTACAATGTATTGATATTTTGGTTCAATAAAATTCTTAACGGATCTGTGGTGATTGGAAAGACGTATTTTTTTGTATCTCTAATTGCTTTTTTTGCTTCTACAATGAATTTTTAGATACCATGTTTGTAAGCAAAATTTTACTTAAATGGCGATAATCTGCCAACGTCGCAAGTGAGAAAGAAACAATTTACGGTGCATATGCAGCATTTCAAGCTGCATTCCGTGAGCTAATAAAAATGGGTAGTTCTATTTAAAAAAATACACTTTGATCGTGCCTCGCTTTTCTGAGACACTCTGTGTAATATGAGATATTTTTAAAATATGCGCATTTTGTGCGTCAACAACTTTTATATAAAACCATTTTTCGAAAATTCAACACCATCGGAAACAATGGACTCTATCGCACTAAAAAACACCCTGTATGTCCCGTTTACGTCGGTTCAACTCACTGGTTTTCCAGCGTAACTAACTGCATTTTATTAAAGGTATTGAGACTAATTTCATGACTAGTGTTACTGCCAGTAAATTAATGAGGAATGAGAACTGCCTGGCTTTTTTGCCATACATTTAGTCTGGTGATGACTTCGTTAGTTATTTTTGAGTAACTTAGTCGTAAGTAGTGTAGGGGCGTTCGTTTATACTTAGAACAAGTAAACATCAACCACTATAAAAACATATATTTACCCTCCCAAACTGTAGACAATGTGTAATGGCAGTTCGTCAGGTGGTCGATCGAGAGAATACATCTGAAATCAATTTAGAAAAAGTAATTGAGTAACCAGTTCAACAAGAATTAGATTTATGTTATTATTATGAGAATCATTAAAACATGTCAGAATCAGCTACAAGCGCCAAACGTGCCTCAAACAATGAGCGACTCACCTAGAGTGCATCACTTGGAGTCAACAGTTATCTACCTATAACTTAATTTACAGTAGTAACTTTACTCTATCGGAGTATTATCAATCTATCTCTGAATCCCGCAAAACTACAACCGAAGTTGCATCCTGCCACTGCTAAGCTTAAGTTGTTAAAAGATATTAAGGGTACGGCGCACGAAATACCTCCCCAAGAAAAGCCCTGCTAATCCTGAATTGTTAATAGGTATTAAGGGTACGGCGCGCGAAATAACCCCCTAACATCATTACTCAAATGACTCAAAAACTTACTAAAGTACTGTTGTACGTCTACAGCCAGCACTAGGTACTTCTCTATGAACTTTTATGCTT
>NW_026018165.1:477869-489140 GCF_020466585.1 Dendroctonus ponderosae
TGGAAGCTGGCTGTCTTGGCTTTTTCTTGCTTTTGGGCAAGGAAGTTTGGGTTTTTGGGGCAAGAGAAGTAGCTTGCCGGATGGGGACCCTCGCAGTTTATGTATTTAGCCGGGATGTCTCTCGGCTTTTTGCATTTTGAGTAGAAGTGCTGTTGGGCGCACTTGTGGCAGAAGGATTTTGCCATGCAGTTTGCCATTGTGTGGCCGAATTTTTGGCACCTCTTGCACTGAGGAATGTGCCTGATGTTTGTTTGGGGATGCCTTTGGGGTTCGATAGCTACTGACAGGTTAAGGAGGTACTTGACCTCAAAGATGCTGGTTTCTTCCTTTGGGAGGACCATTTTGACCATATTGGTCGCCGTTTTGAGGTTTCCCATTCTATAGAATTGGATTTCTGAAGGGGTGAATCCTAGTTCCTCGAGTTCGGCCTGAATTTCGGGATGTGCCATTTGATTGTGAAGCCCTTTGACAATGGCGATCAACTTTTTGTCCTCAAGGAGGGTGTGAGTGTGAAACTCAATTTTTTCTCGAGCGAGAAGCTTGGTGATGGCTCTGTGGTCATTCGTAGTTTTGGCGCGAATTTTGATTTGGATTTTTTCTCGAGCGAGAACAGTACTTTTTTTTTTTTTTTGGTTTTGCTTCCAGAGGCAAGGGGGATGAAAATCTTCTCGAAAGACACCTACAGCCCGTGCTGTAGGTAGTGTTGGATTTTTACCAACTAAAAACCCCCTATTTAATAGAATTTCAGGCATGGCCTTTGAATCCGTTTGTCTCTGTTTGTTGTTGGCTCAGGTATCCGGCATACCATGTTGCTTCTTTATGCCGTCATCCGCTGATGGATGCGGCGGGCTTGTCCTTAGGTGGCTAGGTGTGCGCTAATTGTTCCGCACTTAGATACACTGTCCGATCGGGCAAACTGCAGTCTCGTTTGTATGTCCCGTGTCGTATACACTTCCCAAACTTCACTTAAGCGTCCTTGAGTGTCCGCGGTGTGACCTTGTGTCTATTCACTAATCACAGTCACTGCACTTGCGCTAGCTGATGTCTGGGTCGCTTTATCCGGGCGGAAGTGGCTTCAACGTCGTAGTTTACGAATTTTCTGAGTTCCTCGTACGGGTGTTCTTCTGCTCTCCGATATGTTGCTTCTGCCTTCTCCTTCAGGGCTTGTCTGAAGGGTTTCCATTCCAGATCTCTATAGATTTGGGCGTTCCTGACAAACCAGGGTGCGTCAAGCGCCATCCGCAACAGCTTATTTTCCATGGCTTGGATTCTGTGGATTGAAGTGTCTGCTGCGTGCCCCCACGCAGTTGAGGCGTACAGTACCGCTAGTCGTATAATAGCTTTTATCAGCGTGAGTTTATTTTTGAGGCTGAGCTGGCTTTTTTTGTTCATCAGCGAGTAGAGTTGGGCAATGCACCTTGACCACAACTGCCTGTATGTGATGTTGGTACGTAAGTCGCTGGTCTAGGATAACCCCCAGGTATTTGATGGTACTGGTCCAGGCGACTTCTTTATCCTCTATGGTTATTCGTTTGGTGCACGTGTCCAGTTTTCGTCCCAGGAAAATGGCCTTTTTCCGGAATTGATCTTAATTTTCCAGAGGATAAACCAATCACATATCTGGTCTATGGCAGCTTGGAGATTTTTAGCAATTATGTCTTTGCGTTTGTGGGCTGCTAGGATGGCTGTATCATCGGCGTACAGTGCTATGGAGGCTCTCGTTGGCTTCGGAATATCGTGGGTGTATATGTTATATAGGAGTGGGGACAGCACTGCTCCTTGGGGGACTCGCGCTTCTGGTGTTCGTCCACTAGATTTGGCTTGGTCGATTTTAATTTGGAACCTCCTTCTGCGGATGTAGCTGTCCATTAGTTGGCACATGCGCTTGGAGATGCCTGAATCTACCATTTTGAAGATTAGGCCATCATGCCAGACCCTATCGAACGCTCTTTCTACGTCTAGTAGCAGCATTCCAGTGGTGAGTCCTCTGTCAGCATTGTGTGATACTTGCTCTACTATTCGGAGTAGTTGCAGTTCAGTAGAGTGCTTGTTTCTAAACCCAAACTGCTCTGGAGGGAGGAGCTTCAGTCCTTCGACCTCATCTTTGAGTCTTCGGAGAATCACTCTTTCGGCGACCTTGCTGATAGTTGGCAGGAGGCTTATCGGCCTGTAGTTTTGTGGCATCACTTTGTCTTTTTTGGGCTTACTAAACATAAGTGTGTCCGCTTGCTTCCGGCTGCTGGGAAAGTGCCTGGTTCGCAGGACAGCATTAATGATGTTGGTGATGGCTACTATTCCTTTCTGCGGGAGGTTCTTGAGCATCACATTGGTGATTCCGTCCTTGCCGGGTGCTTTTCTTCGTTTCAGGCATTTGACGATGCCTGCAATTTCTTTGGGGGATGTTGGTTTGGCTTCCTCTATTTCTACTGCCTGCCGCAAGTCTCTCACTGTTCTTCGCACTTGTCTCTCGTGCTCTTCATCTTCTGCAGGGTGTATGTTTTCTCTTTACTCCCTTTCCAGGGTGTCTGCAAAGGTTTCTGCTTTGTCCTGGTTAGTATATACAATCCCATTTGCGCCATGCAGTGGCGGAATGTGGGGTTTCTCGTTCCGTAGGCTGCGTTGCATGCGCCAGAGGCTTTGGTCTTCTGGGTTTAGTTCCTTGAGCTTTTCGTCCCATTTTTTGCTTCGGAAGTCTCTTAGGGCATTTCTGAGCTGCTGACCTTTCTGATTCAGTGCTTGCCTGTTCTCGCTGTTTGGCACGTTTTTGTAGGCTCGTCTAAGCCTTCGATGTGTTTGTATGAGCCTCTTGATATGGGGGGGCGGCTCGCCATAGGGGTGCTTGGACCTGGGCTCTATTATGATCATGGTGCTCGAGCTGTGTGCCTGGAGAATTGCTACTTCAAGCTCGTTTGTTGCCTGTTCATGTTCTTCTGCGTTTTCGATTACAGGGATGTTAACTAAGTTGTTTACTTGCCGCTTGAACTGTTCCCAGCTGGTTCTGCTTTTAGTGGCTGTGTCAGTAATTCCCGTGATGTTGCCCAACGTTAGCATAATTGGGTTGTGGTCGGATGAGACATCGTTTATTGCATTGATGGTCGTCAGGTGTCCTACGTTCTTTAGGATTGCGACGTCCAGTACTTCTGGGAGTCCTCGGCCAGCTGGTAGGTATGTTAGCTCTTCTGGGCCTATAACTACTGCTCCCTGTGCTTCGACCATGTCAGCTAGTCTTCTGCCTTCTCTGTTGTATTGTCTGCTGTTCCATGCAGGGTTTTTACAGTTGAGATCGCCAATTATGATGCGGGGATGCTGTCCTCTGAGTAGGTCGGCGATATCTTCCGGGTCTACTTGGTCCGAGGGTGGTTTGTATATTAAAGTTATCTGAAGCTGTTCATGCTGCATGTTTATTTCGACTGTGACTGCATCTGCCTCAGTATCATTGATTCCTAAGAATTGGTGGTTTATTTGGCGCTTAACGAGAATAATGTAGAATGCATAGTTCTGGAAAGTAGCTCTGGTTGCCTTTGGTATCCGAGTTTCTTGTAACGCCATTACGTCTGGGCTGTATTCAGCGAGGAAATTTTCTTTCTCCATGCGTCTAGCCCTCAGTCCATTGACATTCCAGGATGCGATTGTTAGCGATGTTGGCCTATCGCGCATGGTTTTCGTGGATGGCCGCTCGGATAATCTCGCTTAGATTAGCAGTGATTCGGCTCAGGATCCTACTTTCCAGGGCGTTCTTGGTGTTATCCTTTGTCGYGTTGCGTGTCACTGTCCGTTGTTGTGTATGCAGCTTTTTCCGTGGGTACATCGGGCACCCTTTCCAGCTGGCTGGATGTCCGGCTTCATTGCACAGCGCGCCTTTGGCGTTTCTCTCGCCCTCGGCGGGTTTTTGGAGAGTGTAGTGGGATGCGTCGTGTTCCTCTGAGCACTTAACGCAGCGCTGTTTGTAATGGCAATTTGATTGGGCATGGCCATATCTCTAGCACCGACAGCATTGCCTGGGTCCCTTTTCTTTGCGTTTGATCTCCACTCGAATGACCAGATGGTTAAGTCGGGTGACATCAAATATTTTGTTGTTTTTTGTCTTTGCCATGATGAGTGGTAGCTTTTGTTTGGTTTTTCTGCTGGTCATGGCATGCAGCGTGGCTTCAATGCCCATGCTCTCCAGCTCACTCTCCAGTGAAGACAGGTCGCTGTCTGTGGGTAGCCCTCTTATGACTGCGTAGGTCAATTTTTCGTCTGGAAGGGAGTAAGTATGGTACTCCTTTTTCCCTTCCAGTGCCTGTGTTAGTTTGCGATAATCTGCTGCGGTTTTCGGGTACATCCTGTACCCCTCTTTGGTCATCGCTGATTTTTCCAGATTGATGCCTTCTTTTTCCAGATGGGCTACCAACTGGGTCCATTGCTCATGGCCCTTGACATTGACCGGTGGGATTTTGCATGTTACATCTGTATAGCTATTTGGCTTATTGGGGTTTTCCACCTCCATGCCTGTTTCGGGTTCTATAACGGTCTCTGATCCCGCTTTTTTGGGGACCGGGACTTCGGCCGTATCGTCTTCGAATTTCCTCTTGTTGGTTTTTTCTACTAGTGTTGTCTTCTTGGAGGCTGTTTGGGCCACTTTTGTTGGCTTTGCGACTATTTTCATTGCTGGCCGCGCCGTCATGCTGGTTTTTCTGCCATTTTCGGCCATTTTCAGGTTCTGAATGTCATTTCTCAGAGCCGTTATGGACTCTCGCAGCTCTCTTACGATTAGCATCAGCTCTCTGTTGCTCTCAGTGAGTGAGTCTATTTGGCGCGATCCGTGCTATATGCACCGCGATTTGCCGATCCGTGGTACTGCACCGCGCACACGTTTCGTGCCAAACGCACCACTATTCTCTGATCCGTGCAATGCACCACGATTTTCAGCACTTTTGTAATTTCAAATATTCCACGATAATGTTTAAAGCAGCACACATGGAGTGATGCACCTTGAACGACGGTTCACTTCCGAATGGTTGCACAAAATGGAGTGTTCGAGAACAGTACTGCCCGTGATTTCACCCTTATTTATTGACAGATTCCCACCCCCAGGTTGGGTGGAGTTTGAGTCAAATTTTCCCCAGATTCTTCGCGTAGGGAGGAGCTTGTAATAAGCTCAAGCCCTGAGTTCTACGAATTTGAGAAAGTTCTCGTTGGGCGGTAGAACGACGTACTTGAATAGGATGATCGGAAATTGGGTCAGCTTTTGTACATAAAATCTTCCCTTTAAAACTGACGGGCGATGCCCTTGAAACGGTCCCCAATAGTTCCGCATGATATCCTACCGCTACTGTAATGTCAACCTTTATCTGCACGGCTTCTATGTCCACTTTGGTGGTCGTTTAGAATTTATTGGTTTCGTTATTTACTTACGTTTTACAGTAGTGCTCGGCATTTTTTATTATTATTATTTATAAAATTATTCAAATACTCGAATATCTAACGAATATTCGGGTATTCGTTTTCCGTTCACCGTTTTCCAAGAAGAAAAATCGTTATCTCATATCATTTTTGGCAACTAGCCGCAACGGATAAAAAAGTGCCTTTGTCGGCCCATTAATTGTAACACCGCCCAACAATTGATGACGCGAATCACCAGAACACAGAGACGTAATTTTATATTCATTTGCAGGAGGGTGAATGATTATTTTCATTTGCTTGTAAATATATGAGTATTTGTTTAAATGTTCTTGTGAAAGGGACGAATGGTTATTGTTGTTAGCGTTGGTGTTCACGGTTTTTAGTCCCATTTTAAAAAAGGTTGGTGCCGTCCATGACTTACATTTTGTATGATCACTTGATCTTTGAGTTGTTCATGTGTATACGAATCAGCCTTTGGCAAACGCATAAGAAATTCGGTTTTTTTAAATTAATTAATAAAGATGATTGTTTCAGGAATCAACAGGTGCAAGAGAGAGATGAAATAGAAAACAGAAAAGATCATCTCACGCCCATCAACAACGACTTGAAATCCATAATTTCCAGAACTTCTCAAAAAATTAAAGTTAATGCAAAACGTTCAAACTCTTTTAAAAACCTGTTCAGGACGCCATCGATAATGAATACTAAACGAGAGACAGATAACCCCAACTATTCATTGATTTTTAAAAGCACATCTCAAATCTCACTTAGCAATCTTGTTAATGATAAAGCTTCTCCAAACAGCAAACGTCTTAAAAAACCGTACGTGAATTCCAACCTCAGGAACTATCAAGATAATTATGTTGCCAAACAATCAGAGTCACAACTTAGCAGTCAAAAAACCCAGCATGAGAGTGACACATTGAAACATCTTCGAAGACCTGTACATAATGTTAACCGCATACCTTCTACCGGAGCTTCCAACAATAAAAATATTAAAAACCTAACTAATCAGATAGGAGACAAAAAAGACTTCACTCACCATCCATCTACTTTTGAAGCACATAATGTGCGACCTCAGCACTCATCGTCAACACGCGATCCAAATACATTTGCACTTTTATCGCAAATTCTAAACACTAACTCTAACCGAGAAAGTAAAGCGACAAATAGTGAAGATACTGAAAGCGACAGTTTCTTTGAGACACCAACATCACACCAGACGATAAAAGACCATTATGAGATATCTAACGCTCATTTTTCTGCACAAAACAGATTTCAACCAAAAATTACTTCTCCGAAAAGCATTAATCCACGTCAAATGGATAAAAACTCTTCATGCAGAACTCCTCCAGAGCTCAAAAAATATTTAAGCAATTGTAACGCTCCACAGCCATCCGGAATGATAAAATTTGCCTTCCTATCTTCGAGTAATTCTGATCTACCTAAAAGTATCGCAGCTTCAACGGCAACATTTAAACATAATAACAACTTCAATAGGTTTATCACATTCAGCAAAGGGCCTGGAAGAAAAAGTCTGGGATTTACAATTGTTGGAGGAAAAGATTCATCCAAGGGACCAATGGGAATTTACGTGAAAAGGATTTTTGAGAATGGTCAAGCTGCTGACACCAAACTATTACAAGAAGGTAAGATTGTTGAGTATTCACGGCCAACAAAGACCACCACACTAGAATATATCCAACACAAAAAGTATCTTTGAAATGAGCTTGAGTTAATGAGTTATTGAACTTATAATACTTACAATCAATTATTAAACAAGCGGTCCTTATAAACTTAATAACTCGTTTTTATATGAGAATGCAATGGATTACATCTATAAAATTGTTTAAGAAACAGAAATAATTTGTTTGCTCAGAATCCGTGCATGCTACAAGATTTTATGAAAAGAAGAATTTTATTCCGCGGACAAAAAAAGTCTTGCATGCGAACAAATTTCCTGCGAGTTTCGAGTTTTATTAAAATCCATCGAATCATTATCCCGATATTTCAAAAGATATACTTTTTTCAACGAACTTTGACAGTCAATACTAGAGGAGGAGTATGACCCTCTGAGTGACTGTCAGTTTGTTTGAAGTTTTGATGGTTAGTCATGGCTTCCAGACCGTACGTCAGTACAGGGAGAATGCACGAACATCTGAATTTTTCTACCAGGATGCATTCACCTGGAAATACCCACTATTCACTGCAGCTCACACACCCCCAGCAATGCTATCAATGTTACCGGTGGTGGTTTCACTGCACTGGTTGGCACTTGAACTTAGGTAGTCGGTTACACAATGTTACATTGACCACAATTATACAATTATACGTAGATCTTGATTGCTAGCTAATTGATGGCTAAACAATTGAATAGTGTTTTCAAATGATAGTAAATTTCACCCGTTGCAGAGAAACTGCTCATGCAATGTCTTGTATGCGACTATACTTGGTCGTTCGAAAAGACCCAAAACGACCCCTTTTGGTGGAGTTAGGGATTCCTGGTTTATTGTTAGCCGATCTTAGGTTGCATCTATTTTTAGACTAACGCAACCCGAAGAAATCGCCCTTCGGTCAACTACCTTGCCGATATTTTAGAAGTGACTTGGAATTTAATTGATAAGGTTTAAATTATACTCTAATGTCTCCGACAAGAACATTGAATAGCTAATTGAACACATTACTAATTGAAGACAACCATATAACCACTTCCGAGTATGTAAGGTATCTAGGGGTCTACATGGATAGAAATCTGAGGATGACCACGCATATAAAGCTGACGGTGGAAAAGGTAAAGATGATGGCATCCTTATTGTATAGGATCATGCCAAATATAGGTGACCCTGATGCAAGGAACAGAAGGATGCTATTGGCATCTTCTGTAATATCTGCAACGATGTACGAAGCGCAAATATGGCACGGAGCACTTAAATGCAAACACTATACTAACTTACTGGCCTCCCTAAACAGAAAACTAGCGATACTAATCACTTCAGCATACGAAACTGCACCTGTTGCAATTGAGGCCTATAGAGCTGTTGGCGAAGGAGAGGATTAATATAGTCCAAAACGGGAAGGAGTACAAAAAGGATGCCATAATAAACACGATGAAGCTTTGGCAAAACAGATGGGAGCTGTACGCAGGCTGGTCAAAAACCTTCATCCCAAATGTCACCAAATGGACGGAACATCAGATCGGTAACACCAACTACTACTGCACACAGGCATGCACAGGCCACGGAGTATTTGACTCCTACCTTAAAAGAATCAAGTGGCAAAGTAGTGATGTCTGCTGGTTCTGCGAATCGGTAGATACGCCAGACCACACAATATTTGAATGCACAGAATTTGATGAAATAAGACAGGAAGCAGAAGCCAGGTGCAACACCCGAATAAATATTACAAATATCGGCGAAATCCTATAGGTATTGGTTTATTTTTTATGGTAAACCAAACGTTCTGGACCGCAGTGATGCAAGTGCTGGAGGCAATAATGGGCAGTAAAGCTGAAGAGGAAAGAAGATGAGAAAGAACAAGATCAAGGGGTGCAACTACTTAAAATACGCAAACCCTCAAAATAATGCCTTTTAGGCGGTTCTGGGGGATACTAGCAGAGAGGAGAGTTTTAGCCGCTCGTCGCTTCCTGATGAAATGTCATCCCGGCACACCCCCAGGCGCCAGAACACCAGCCTGGGTAGTCAGCAAAACAGATTTCTCAAACCTCATTAAAAAAAACGAGGTCAATGAAGCTGACCTTCGAACATTTGAAGTCTAGTAATAAACCAATATAGATTCATCATCGGAAAACCAAGAGAGGAAATTGGGGAAGCGACTGGGGATCTAGGAGTCTGAAACATGAACCGAATTTTCCATCACAAAAGCGTTACGTAATGGCAGCCGACGGGCTCCATAATTAAAGACAATTTAGTTGTTTTTTTGAATTAAATCGGAGAATAATTTTAGAAAGAAAAGGGGAGAGCCAATGGGTTTGCTTTATTCCCCAACCATAATTAGAAAATTTAAAATTAGCTTTTCAGTAACCTAACAGACTCGAAATATTTAATTGATTGTACTTAAATTAAAATTAAACTACCCTTGATTGTCCTAAGTCATTAAATTACTAAGAATAAAGCCAACGGGCTGAGTACTGTTAGAAGGAATAAGATTTTCGATTAGTAAGTTAATAGCAGTGATCGCCAGATAAGGAAGACAGCTGACAAATGGGGGATGTCCACCTCCTACACCACTCCTAAAAAAGGCCACCGCCACTAAAAAGCAAGACTTACTACTTATATTGGAATTGGAACACGTAGTTTTGCGCACCGACCACCTATTACCCTGAACGCCTTAAGTACCCTTTTTGGAGTCGCTCTTTACACGACAGTAGGTTTGCCCCACAAAGACTTATAAACTTGATTTCTGCGGTGTTTATCGTCGTGTTTATAGTCGCTTCGCTTGGCAAATTCCAAGCTTTAGGAGAGTGTCACCTCCCTCAAAAAGCAGAATCAACTGCTAGCCCAAAGACTTGCCGAGCAAGATCAAAAGATTTCGCTCCTGCTCTCTGCCGTCGCCGAGGCACACAAGCAAGCCCCCCCAAAAGCCCCCAGCAGCCACCCAGCCGAAAAGATGGAAGTCGACGACTTCCCGCCCCTGAAAGCCAAGCCAAGGCTCAACATCCCCAAGACATCAAACCCGGCACTCCACGAGCACATGGTCCAGCATGCGCAAGCCCCCCAACCCGCTAAAGCCCCTCAGGCTGCCCCAGCCCTAGCCGCCACTTCGGCACCCCAGCTCTCAGGCCCTGCCACCACTTCGGCACCCCAACCCCCCAAGTCCGCGATTCCTATCGTCATTAGGAACACTGCGGAATGGAGCAAGGCCGGAAATCTTCTCGTGCAAAACAATTGCACCTTCACTGACCCCAAAAAAGTTGCGTTGGGCATCTAAATTCGCGCCAAAACTACGAATGACCACAGAGCCATCACCAAGCTTCTCGCTCGAGAAAAAATTGAGTTCCACACTCACACCCTCCTCGAAGACAAAAAGTTGATCGCCATTGTCAAAGGGCTTCACAACCAAATGGCACTTCCCGAAATCCAGTCTGAACTTAAAGAACTAGGCTTCACCCCGTCTGAAATTCAATTCTACAGAATGGGTAACCGCAAAACGGCGATCAATATGGTCAAAATGCTCCTCCCAAAGGAACAAACCAGCATATTTGAGGTCAAGTACCTCCTAAACCTCTCAGTAGCAATCGAACCCCAAAGGCATCCCCAAACAAACATCAGGCACATTCCTCAGTGCAAGAAGTGCCAAAAATTCGGCCACACAATGGCAAACTGGATGGCAAAACCCATCTGCCACATTCTGTGTAGAAGTGCGCCCAACAGCACTTCTACACAGAATGCAAAAAGCCGAGAGACATCCTGGCTAAATGCATAAACTGCGAGGGTCCCCATCCGGCAAGCTACTGTTCTTCTCCAAAAACTCAAACTTCCTTGCCCAAAAGCAAGAAAAAGCCAAGACAGCCAGCTTCCAACACAAAGTTTCGCCTGGCATCTCCTACGCCGCCAAAGCTTCCGAAGCCCAGGCTCAAGCCCACCCAAAGCCCACCGTTTCAAACCCCCCCGTTCAAGCTGCCCAAAAAGCCCCCCCTGAACCCCAAAACGACCCGCCCCGCGCCTCACAGAACACCCACTTTAACCCTGCGCTAATGCAACTCCTGCTCATGCCTGAGAGCGAAATTCAGGCTAAAATCAACAAAATTGCTGCCATGATTGGCAATTGCCCGCCTCCTCAAGCACTGGCATGAATTTAAAACCAGCCGGCGTCCACATCGTTTCCTGGAACGCCAACTCTTTGTACCCCAAAAGGTACGAATTTAAA
>NW_026018165.1:490139-496375 GCF_020466585.1 Dendroctonus ponderosae
GCAAATATGCTACGCTGCCCCCATCATTAGTCAAACCTCCAAAACAACCATACGCAAACTCCAAATCTTCCAAAACAAAATCCTCCGCCGGATGACAAGACCCCCCTGGTACGTTCGTAACTCACAAATTCACGCAAACCTTCAAATCGAAACCGTGCAACAGTTCGTCTCAAAGCTCCATGAAAACTTCAAAACTCGCGTCCTAAACCACCCAAACCCACTCATTAAAGACACGTTTACCCAAACTATCCCAAACCAACGATACAAAACCCCGACAAGTTTAATGGCAGACCCCCCCTGGTATCACCCGCCTTAAGCAGTTGATTCCCGACATCTCAAACCTCCTGGAAAGTAGCTAAACTCTCAAACTCTTCCAAATTTAACTCTCTAGGCCAACCGCCACAAACCACTACTTTTCGCGCTCCGTACCCCTACTTTTTTTTCTTTCTTCGTTCGCTCTCAGCCCCGAAACCACCAAAACCCCCGCCCCAAACCCACCAAGGCTCTTGCAGGCTACCATTAAATACAAAAAGCCTTAAATGGCTATGTCTGCGGTAAACATCATGTCACAGCAGTTAGATGTGTTTCAGCAGGTTTATATATCTTGAGTCATTCCGTGCATTTTCCATTCCTTTAAATATTGCACTTAGGTGTTTGATATCAAAGGCGAATACAGTAAGACGAAGTAAGAAGAAGTAACTACTTTCAATAAGTGAGTGAGACCTGTTTGAAGGTGATATGTGGTGCTCTATCCCTTCTGGAAAACTGCCTGTTCCTCTGGCTAATATGAGTCAAATTTTGGTGTTAGTCAGTTATTTGTATTTTCTGTATTTTTTTAAATTTTTTTTTAAATTAAACTTTCTTTAAATTTATGTTATTGTTTCAGGCGATGAGCTTCTTTCTATAAATGGATCATCATTCCAAGGACTTTCTCATTTAGAAGCAATCAATCTCTTTAAGAGCATTAAAAATGGGGAAGTTGTCATCAAAGTGGCCAAACGGCATAAATCAAGAACTAATTACCAATCTGTGTAATTATATATTACAATAGTTATTAGACATTTAACCAGGACCTACCCTACTAATTTTAAGACATAGGGTCACCATTATTAAACTGTTAAATGCTATTAACTTTTAGGTTTAAGACTATTATTTAATTGTTCATAAATATTTCAATGTAATGCTGGGTACTTAACGATAGATTCTATGTAATAAATTCGTTCTAAAATATTTACTCTAATAATACAACTGGCTTAATTTTTGGATTAGTGTATATTATCACATCGCTATATCACTTTTCGCACAATAATACTGATTGCACCCATATAGCTTAGCTATAACTGTAAAGGTATATGTTTTCAAATAAAACGATATGTTTTTAAAATGATAAATGCAAAACTTGTTCTACTTTGAAGAACAAGTTATAACATTTATGTTACATATACTCTTTGGTATGTCTACAACAGGGTTTTCCAAACTATTTCGATAACGGAACACTTTCAAAATATAACTTTCAACTTTAATGGAACACTTATTTTATTTCAACACCTAAAACGAAAAGAAGGTCACCGTATTTTCCATGAGGCCCACATCAAGGCGTATGAAATGTTAAGCAAATGTTCAGAACTCAGTTTGGCAACAACTGGTGTACATCCTTTCGCCTTTATCCACATTTCTGTGGTGGCTCTAAGAGTCCAGTCATTTAGAGCGCTTGCTACCTATCAGTTACTTAACCCTATTGAGGTTCGGCAGTTATTGGGTTCTCGGAAGATTCGAGCCTTGCCAATGTTGAGAAAATTGCATCGCCTCTCGAGCAGTCACTATGCTAGTATACCCTCCGGGGAAAGGGGTTCTACTTTGTCGTGGTCTCGGATCTCGAGGGCGCCGACGGAGCAAACGGACTCCGGAGTTGTGGCCGTTGCTGGTTGAGCTATCAGCATGCTATTAGTCAGTTACCGTCTTAACTGGTAAAGCGAAAGAACATCGCTGGAACTCGGGCTAAACCCACTGGAGTCGGGCGTATAGCTTGCTGCTGTTCGGCTTTTTAATGCATACAAATGGCAATAAACTGGAATTGATTACTCGGAATACCGGAAAACTAATTGGAGCTGGACGTGCAGCTCGCTGCCGTCCGGCATCTAAATATATGATGGTTGCTTTTAAGGTTTTGGTCCAAGTAGAAATTTATATGAAGAATAACCTAAAAAAATTAATCATAAAAAGTTTCCCATATGATGCGAACTTTCGTGGAAACACTGTATACAATAATGAAGATTTAAAAAAAAAGATAAAACGTGGGACTCTCAGTGTCCTCGAAATTCTACAATCGCTCGCGGGGCTTTATAATTACATAAAACATAATATAATCCCTGCTGACAGCGCTTCAGGAGGCGAGGTGTTGGGGCACATGGACACAGCGCGGCATCAACTCAAAAGTGTCTAAAGATACAGTGAACCAGGCAGTTTTTTGTCGAGATTTCCACCTTAAACCTCTTTTCCACCCTAAGTGTACTGTCAAGTGAGACTACCCTTGCACCTCTGAATGGAATGTCCCCATGCATGGTGGTCCCTATACTTGCACCGCAGCGACCTTCCTGTGTATCCGCATATTTCATGCAATTCTTGGTGTCGTCGGTCATTGCTAGACAGGCCGTGGCAGTAGCCTTTTGCATAACTTTCTCTACGTGGGAGTTCAGTGGTTTTTAACAATATCAATAATGCTTTCCGAATCTCTCGTGCTTAGGAATGATTCGATACAAGTAAATACAAGTACGTATTCCATACTTTCTATTTCGATACTGCGTACTTTGATAATTGAATCGTTCCTTCGATGCAAATACCTGGTCTGTTGAAAAACTTGAGTTAGATATGTCACAGCCATCATCTACAAGCTATTCAAAATTAGAAAACACGTTGGAAGGAAAAAGTGTTTTTGATGCTAGTGGGTACGGATAATAACATACCTCCCCAAAGCACTTTTACAAGTTTCGGCCAAAAAAGGTAAATTCATTATTTTTAGGATTTTTTCTTTATTGAATATAATAGATGTTACCATTCCGCTGATAAGCCGAACCACGAGTTCCAAAAATTGTGAACGATGCATATAGGATAGCCGAGCGGAACAGGAGGCAGGGGGGTCCATTGGAAAGAAACTGGACGAGGCCAGTTTTTGAATAATCGTCGGTACAGTCGGTTGCAAGTGGCCAATAAAAATTATTTTGTGTGAACACATTGCGTTTATTTATTTATTGTTTATATAGATACAGTTGAGTCCGGTTATAACAAACTTAAAAAATGAACCAAAACTGGTTCCATATCCGGAGTTCGCTATAAGCGAATAATAATACAAAAACACGTGGTGTATTTTATTTCGTTATTTTTACATAAAGTAGTAGAAGTTAGTAGGTTCCTAAAAAAAACACAATTTGAAATCTACTTCATAAAGTCTGTAATTTTTGTTTGTACATTTGTGCTGCAAAAATAGATTTTATTTATGTGGTTTTCAAGATCGCAAAATGACTCCCAAATATGATTAGGAACTTGGCGTGAATGTAGAAAATTCCGAGTTTCTGACACTTTTTTTGTCATTTCAGAAATGGTTGGAACAGCATTAGTGTCTACAGTAAAATACGTTTCACCTAAATCGTCATCTTTTCATAATTTTCTAACCATTCGTTAAGTGGAATTTTATTATTGGGTTCATAATAATTTTATTTTCTTACAAATCCACCGTGCTTAAAGCAATTTGCAATGGTTTTTCGGCTTTGCAAGCTATATGAATGAAATTGACTGCATCTAAGAGATTGATAGAAAATGTTTCATTTTTGTCTATCGCCTCTACCATTTTCATAAGAAGAATTTTTCTATAGTGACATTTTAGCGAATGTATTACTCCTTGATCCATAGGTTGGAGCTTTGCACTTGTGTTCCGTGGCATAAAAACCAACTGGATTTGTTCTAATTTAACATCAGGGTGCGCGGGACAGTTGTCGACTAAAAGCACAATTTTTCTGTTTTTAAGTTTTAGATTCTCATCCCATTGACGCAATTCAGTTCTAAAAATGTCCGATGTCATCCAAGCTTTGCCGTTTGCTTTGTAGTTTACTGGCAAAATCTTGTTTTTGAAACATCTAGGATGAGCTGACTTTCCTATCACCAATAACATTTTATTTTGTCTGTTTCCGACATGTTTGCCGCCACCAAAACGGTAAGGCGTACTTTAGATAACTTGCCCCCAACACATTTTTCACCGACAAATATTAGTGTTGTGTCGGGCGTGAGTTTATAAAATAGGCCCATTTCGTCAGCATTAAAAATATCTTTGTACTTATAACTGTCTCGGGTGGTAGACCATACATTATGCAACCAATCATTGACCACATTCATGTTCACACCGGCAAACTCTCCAACAATTTTTCCGCTACTGATATTATGCCTCTTCTTGAAACGCTCTATCCAACTCCTAGAACAAACAAACTCTTTTTTTGATTTTACTCCCCATTTCACTAGCATTTTCTTGCAAAACACTGCCACTCATGGGAACGTTTTCTTGTCTTTTCATTTGCAGATAATTTTAACTTCTTACATTTAACATTTGTTTTGTCATACGCTGATAAAATGTTTTCTCTGTTTTTTCATATTGTTGCAACAGTCGACTTCCCAAGTGCTAATTCCTTACAAATGTCACTGCTTTACTCCACTTTTTATTTTGTTAATAATCTCGTACTTTTCATTTAGTGAAAAAGCTTTGCGTTCTTGTTTTTCCATTCTAAAACGATTTACATACATAATGCGGCAAAAAATAATAAGTCATTGGTTGTCTCTCGCTCTCACTAATATAAACAACTTCCCAGGATTGATGTTGCTGAGCGTGGAAGTTCGTTATAAACGAAAAGTGAATATACAACTAAGCTAAAAAGTGATCCTTATATCCGGAAGTTCGTTATAAACGGGATCGTTATAACCAGTAAAAAAATACGTTGACCTTTATGGATGACGTTTCAATTAAAGAAGAAAAGTTCGTATTAACCGAAAGTTCACTATAGTTATAACCGGGTTCATTATAAGCGGACTTTACTGTATATCTATTTTGGAGGAAATTTTTGTCTGCAAGTATATGCGGCCTTTCAACATTGTGGAAGGAGAAGGATTTGTACGCTTTCTGAAAGTGCGTCGACCAAATTTTAAGGTACCTAGTGTAGCTTGTTTAAAAAAGAAGACCCAAGAAAAATATGAAGCTTGTGTAGCTATAGCTAAAGCTAAATTGTCAAAGATTGACAATCTCAGATTGGACATTTGGACAGAAACGATAAACGAGCGAGGTTTCTTCAGTGTGACATGTGATTTTCTTCAAAATGGTAAAATGCGTATGCTCTATCTAGCTACTCGTGCGCTCAATGAAACATTTGCCTTGATTTTCTCACACAATAGATCACATTGCTGAAGGGGCTTTAAGGTTCGTGAAATTGCGCATTGGATAAAAAATCGTGTTATTCATGGCCGTTTGCACCGTGTGTATTTATGGACGACTTAGCGTTAAGGCGGCCTTAACAGACAGCTCCCGTTTGCACCGCCAGCAATTTTGGCGTTAAGGACTCCGTAAACTAAGCCGTCGGCGACGATGGCTTAAGATTCTTAAGCAGGCCTTAAATTGATTTTAACCTAACTTTTGCCATATGTGTGATTCGTTGTGATTTATTTACGAAGATATTTTCTACTTTTCGTTCAACTTTGTCTCCAAATGGATCTTCATGACCTTTTACTCAATGACGATTTAGATTTTTTGGAGATTATTGAATATGGGTATCCAAGAAGGATTTATGATAGAGCAGAGCCTTATCTGAATTTGGACAACTTGTCCTTTTTCAGAAAATTTCGCTTGACGAAACCTACAGTTTTAAATTTATTATACAAAATAGAATCTCTCCTTGAGTTTCCGAACGATTTGTAAGTATGTAGCTACTTTCGCTTCAATTTCTCTCGGTACCGTATTATCTAATTGTCCAAGTCTATATATAAAGTACAAAATTTGTTTCTAGAAATAACGGCATTTCCCCAATAAACCAACTGTTGACATGTATGCGATATTATGCCAGTGCTGGACATATAACTAGTGTCGCAGACTTCATGGGCATGCATGTTTCTACAGCCTCAAGAATAATTCTTAAAGTATCAGAAGCACTATTCACTTTATCTGATAGGTATATAAAAATGCCCAGTAATGCTGAACTTGTTAA
>NW_026018165.1:497374-503794 GCF_020466585.1 Dendroctonus ponderosae
AAGTCCTCTTAAGGCGGCCTTAAAATTTAAGCGTTCCATAGACATTCTTTACTTAGGATGACAACGGTGCAAACGGCCATTAGTCATATAAATTAAAGAAAATACAGATATGTATCAATGGTTATGAACTGTCAGTTTTAAAACTTATTGCCGATGTCAAAACAAGATGGATCTCGATGATATATTCGAAGTTACCCATTGAGAGAACATACATGAAAACGGTATTTACTAACTATAATAAGTGAATGCCTATTTTCCAAAACTGCTGCTACCATGACACACAATAGAAATGGGTTGTCACCTAAATATTTACAGCAACTGCTTTTTTTGGGAAACCTTCAGAAATAAGATTTTTTGTCTAGCTTATGGCAATAAATGAATTAAAATAAATTGCATGAATTTATTACAGTCATGCCTTTAAACGACTTTTTTACAGTTAAAATTCACGGTGATAGTAAATTTTGGTCTTGAAAAACTAATGTATACTAAAATAATGTGTGTCATTGTGAAACTCAAAATTGTGAGTAGGTACTGGTTTCGATACTTTCATAATACTGATATGAGCAGTATTGCAAGATGATTTTCTTACTACTCATTTGAGTAAGTATCGATACTTTCTCAGTATCGTATCATCCCTACTCCTACTAGATCACAACGACCAACAACAAACTCTCATCGTCGCAACTGATGCTTGCCAATTCGGGATTGGTGGCATTCTCCGTCAACGTTACCAGGATGGAATAAAGAAAACGCTGTATTTCACATGGCTGAAGCGTTCAATGCTGCTCGACGAAATAAAGTCAAATTGAAAAGGAACCGTTGGTTTTAGTCATCGCCATCCAACGTATCAGAAAATTTGTTTGGGCATGACACGTTATTCTCCATTGATTGTAACAAGGAAGTATTTGATATTGATTTCGCAAAAAAGAAATAAAATTAAAAACAACATATATTAAATTATGAACCACTGTGACAAAATCGGTTAATGTAATAATATTCATCAAAACATTTACATTGATTTCAAAATAAGGTGTTAAACAGATGGTACTAAAACATTTATGAACCAATGGTACACTTTTTTGATATAATGATGTCATGTGTAATGAAAAATGGTTTCATTTTTGGACATTACAACAAAATAATCCAAGATTAAATAAGTCATGCATTCTTCTTTATTTCAACTATCTTCTGTAAAATAATTCTTCCTACGTCATAGTAACGATTATTTTCATCCATGTCTAAAACAAATATAATTTATTCAATTAGATGGACAGCCTGTTAGTGATCGTACTACTGATATGTCTAATGGTGCGTCCAGACCAGACGAGCCAAGCCTGGTGCGCGCAAATTGCTTTGATGATGCCTCAAAACACCAACAAACGATCCATTTTCTGTCGGCGTTTTCACAAAACATTAAAGAAATTTGACGCGTATCAGGTTCGGCTCAGTAAGTCTGGACGCGGCAGAAGATGTTACGAGAAAAGTCGGGTTTTCGGTCAACGGTTTGCGGACGAAGACCAGTATTTTTTTTCGCCCAACGTCTCGGGTGTACTTTAGCCAATATCAGAGAACAATCCTGAAGGCAATAGTGAATTGTTGGACCTTATCCATTGATGGACTGGATAATATGGACACTAGCCAAAATTATTGACCGTGAGCGCATCATGACCGTACTGCCAGCTGAGCGCATATTGAGATTCAACCTTAAAGCTACTTCTATTTGCTTACACAGCTGGAGCGATGCCTAAAATACATTCGCTTTCAAAAGTCTTGCACCCCCTTAGTTATTTGGACACTTTAAAATTTTGTAAAACCTTGCAGACCCCGGTGTTAAATCTAGATTAAAAGCTTCTAAAAAACGGCAAAATTAATTTAATTTCAACGAATTATCAGTTATAAAAAGAAAATTATAGTCCGGACGCAAACATTTTAAAAATAAAAAATGCAGTATTTGAGCGTCTACTTCTTAAAAACGCATTCACACGTCTATCCATTCCAATAATCAAATTATTGATTACTTCCTGAGGGATATTTTCCTATTCCTCTGTAGCAGCAATAATAAGTTCTTGGGCATTTCTTGGAGGATTATTCCGATTGAAAATGGCTCTTGATACATAATCCCAGACGTGTTGGATGGGATTCATGTCAGGTAACATAGCCGGCCAATCGAATCTTGTGATGTTTCGGTTTTCTAATACTTCTTGAACAGCTCTGGTGCGATGTGGCCTAGCATTATCATCCATAAAGATGAACTGGTCCCCTAATACATCATCTAGGGGTATAATTCTATGAATAATAACATTTGCAAGGTAATATGCACCTGTCATCGACCCCGATATGTGAATAAGTGGGATCCTTCTATTTAACATGTGTTAACCCCGCCAAAACATTTGTGTTCCACCTCGATATGTAGCAACTGCAACGGCAGTATGAAGCCTACTTCGGCGTCCTGCTTCTCTCCAAACTCTTACTCGGTAATCATCGCTCAACAATCCAAATCGCGATTCCTCCACTCTGCCAATCGCCAGTTTTAATGATTTTGTGCCCATTGTAAACGGACCCTTCGGTGGCGATGAGATAACAAAGGAACTCTTAAAGGCATTCTGGACCGCAATCCTGATTGTAAAAGTATTCTGCGGATAGTAGCACTGGATATCACACGGTTATACGTTCTCTGGAACTGAGATTTTAATGCCGGTAAGGTGACTGAGTGCTCTCTACGGGCTGATTGGGAAATATAGCGATCTTCTCGTAGGGTGGTAACGTGACGACCACTTCGAGGTCTGCTGTTCACTTGACCAGTATCTTCATAGCGTCTAAGTGTCCGGCTAACTGTGCTTCTAAAAAAGTTCAGCCTAGTGGAAATATTGTGCCTAGATAAACCTGAAGAAATATGCCACAGAGCAATAATTCTAGTCTTGTTATGCGTTTCTAGGCATGCTATACGAGTTTTGCACGATTCAGATACTAACATACTAACTGCAATTTTTGGAGCATCACAATTTTAAAGGGGTAAACAATTTTTTGGGGAAATTCCACCAGTTCCTTTACTAGTAGACAAGTATGTTTTATTTACCAATAAAACAATTTTGTATAAATTAAACGTATGTAGTAAATACAAGGGGGGTGCAAGACTTTTGAAAGTGAGTGTATATTCAAAACGCTGAAGTGAGATTTTTAGCAAACTGTCGATTAAAAACTCTTTTATTCTAGTTACGTCTTAGACATTTCTCAATAAATAATCGAATAATATTTACACCATTACATAAGTAAATAAATAGTAATTTTGACCATCGGCAATAAGAACCGATAGGATTTATCACAAAGTTTAACCTAAGTTACAAGAACTACTGACCATTAATTGCAGCGTCAGTTTCTAGTTACTTTTTGTGTTCAGACTACGATATGCTTACCAATTTTTTTTTATTACGAAAATGTCTACATGAGTAATACTGAATGGTTTATTCGAAATACATTTTTGTTAATGTTGTACTTTCAATGCCCTACCATTATTATATAATCTTACCTTCATAATAGACTAGCTCACACATCGCATCCACTTTATTCATCTTCAAAATAGCTTTCAACGTCACATAGAACTGCAGTAAAATGTCATTTTTATGTTGCTTATAGAACTCTAAAAAAGTATATATTTTTTTGAACCAAGGTATAAGGCATAATATATCATCCGTGATGTACAATAGTTATAGGTATACAGTCCACGCCACTTGATTTTGCTCACCAAGAGATTTAAACTATTTTCTGTTAATAGCCAAAATTTTCATTAGCAAGCCATGTATTTTGGATATAATAAAGACAAGAATTTCGTCGGTATTATCCGAACAAGAAGTCAGAGAAGACTGTGAAAATTTCGATGTTCGCTAACCTCAAGGTACAGGCACCCCCAGGCCCGGTTTTTGAACAATTTTATTTCCCGACAAGGATTCCACCATCTTATTGATACTTAATCTACGGGTACCTTAAAAACTAACATTATTTTAATGTTGAACATCAATGAAGGTATCTGATCTTCCTTAACCTAATCCTAGCTTAACCCAATGCATCCTCTCTTGCTTCCTATACTAACTTATTTCTAGTCTATGGTCCTCGATGTGGTGCAGGAACTGGTAATCGCTTTTGGTCCACATCTTCTTCTTGAGTTGTGTCCACAGGGAGAGGTCTGCGGTCACCCCGGAAACTTTTGATGCAAAAAACCCTGACGATGGGACGTAAGGCCTGCGTCAGAAGCACGCATCAATCGCACAAGCGAACCCAGGCCTTTAGCCGGACCTTATCCAGGAACTTTGACGTTAAGTTCCTCATGTGGTCCAGCGGGTCTTCTTACCACTGGGGACCTGGCACAGACCCCTGCGGTACTCCTGACAACATGGTTCTGATCGTTGACATTTGACCATCGGCTGTGACTTGAAAGCTGCGCCCAGGTAGTAGCTACGGATTAATTGGATTTGGTACTCAGGAAACTCTGCCTTGATCATCTTGACAATTATGCCCTGATGCTACACCTTGGGAACCGTGGAACTACTTTGCCATATCCAGGAAGACAGATTGCGTCGGCGGTTTATCTGACGATTATTGTTGTTAGCTGGGCCGTGAGTGTTTGTGCAGTGTCCCGGCCTGAATCCATGTTGCTGATCCAGCAGCACTTGCTTGTCCTCCATTGTATCTTATAGGTGGTTCAGGATACACCTCTCCATGACCTTGTTCAGTGTAGGCAGTAGACTGATGGACTTGTAGGACGTGAGCAGCTTCCTGTTCTTACCTTTTTTGGGTACCAGTACTATTATTGCCTTCTTCCAGGTGGTCGGGAAATATTGAAGATCCAAGATTCCATTTGTAACTGTGGTAATGTCCTCAGTAGCTGTTTGCGGTAGCTTTTTGAGTACTTCGTTTGTGATTCCATCGTGCCCAGGAGTTCTTTTTCTCTTGGCCCCCTTGATGACTAGGCCCCCTATGGTGACTCTTCTGGGTTTGCTGGGCTGTCAGTTTTGGAGATTGACTATCCTCTCTTGTTCTGGGTTATCAACCAGGTTTTCCCTGCACTGGGGCGATAGGTGGGTGGAAAATAGCTCAGGGTGGGAACTATTCGCATCGGGTGATTCAAGTGCAGGTTTTGGAGTCGCGAATTTCAGGCTGAAGCCTGCTGATGAGAACTAATAGGCTCGGAACCGGTCCTGGAGGTACCTGAGGTTTGCGAACTTCGAAATTTGCACTGTCTTGTATTGGATACAATGTTTTAATAGTATTCGTCCAACAAATGGTTTAATTGACTCGCACTTCACAATGGAGAATTTTCTTAGAAGCATTATTATAATTGCGATAGTGCGACACTTGAATACTCTCATTGACTGTTGGAATCGTAGGTGGTTACGTAGAAGAAACAAAACCATGTCACTTGACATGACAGTTGTCTAGAAGTAATTTGAGCATATTTGAGTGTTTTAAAAGTGAAAAACGAGAAATTGCAAGAAAACTACGGAAATAACCGACAAGGACATACTTCAACGGCAACAACACTAAAGGAACGTCGTATCATTCTTCCTCAACAGCTGGACAAATACGGGATCGAAGTGGAAGTGATGCTTCCGTACGCACTATCCAAAGGGTAATAAATAAATGTTCAAACTTGTCCAAAGGTTAATAAAGAAATATCTAAAACAAAAAGAAGACTACGTAATAAGTCTTTGCTTCTAGCACGTCAACGACAAGAAGGTTTAGCGTTTTCACGCATTCACCGTAACTGGTCAGAGAAATGGAAAAATGTCATATACAAAAGTGTTAAACAAAATATTAAATAAATATTCTTAAAATTTTTAGTATTAATAAAAATTAGTCAAAACCATTAAGCGAGAGTCGCCATCAACTGTCGTGCACTGTATATTTTCTCTACTGCAAAACTGAGGGTGTGGGTAAAATGTTTGGGGTACTCGGTCAATAGGGAACTTGCACAAAAATTAAATTAAAAAAATATTACTCGCAAACGTAACTTAATACTATTAAAAACACCACAGTTGACCAAAAAACTATTTTTTAATTTCTATGTAATTAATATAAGCAATTGAAAACTGTATAATTCAAATCATTCTTGAAACGCGCCGTCATCGGCTGGGACCAGTTGTGACGTCAAGCGGTTCGTCGGCCGCGGTGGCTTCAATGCGGAGCATGTAAATATGCAACCTCAGTCTTGATATTGTTGTTAAAACGTTTATACAGGGTGATTCAAAATTGGCGTCATTTCTTTTAAGAGGCTCCCTTGAGGAGTACCAGACAAATATTGAAAATTTTTTTTCCGAAAATTTCTAGATGTTAACAGTTGAAGATCGAATTTCAACTTTGTTATTAAGCATTATTTTGAAAAAATCCCACGTTGGATTGGCAGCCTATTGGAATACTTAAGCATTC
>NW_026018165.1:503971-518082 GCF_020466585.1 Dendroctonus ponderosae
GGTTACCGGAGTTTTAAATAATTACGAAGCAACAGGTATTTGCGCAATGTTAATTAGGCAGATTACCTTGAAAAACATTGCTGCCATATTTCTGACATAGCTTTTTGCAAATTTCTCAGTTTTTAACAACAATTAATTACTTTTACTATTTTTTCTGTACTCCTATAACAGCGCCAGACAACACCTCCAGAGGAATGACGCCAATTTTGAATCACCCTGTATAGTATATTAGGAGAAAAAGAAAATTTTTCAAAATGACAGGTTTTGTAAAAGGACAATCTGACATTTTACCACTAGTGGATATGTTTATGGTGGCATCTTACATTAAAAACACCGAAAGTTTTACTCTTTCTGAAGTTCGCGGTGTTAAAGCTAACAGGTAGATTTATAGACAAAATAGTCAATAGGTTTACTTTTATATTTATAAATTTATGGGTGGTTTAGCGGTAGGATGGGTGCAAGTTACAAGTACAATAGCCTTCATTTTTTTCAGACCTCCCATTAACTTGAATTTAACATAGTTCTCCATATCTTCTTCCAGCTAGAATAAATAAATGATATTAAAGTTACATAAAAATATGTGTTAATATTCATATTGCATGACAAATAGTAGGTATTTAACGTAAATGCACGACGATCAAACGAGATTTTTCCTTCGCTGATAGTTATTGTTTCTTTTTATCGTCTAGTGTAGACAATTAACTATTTTTGAGGTGATTATTTACTACTATAATGCAGCCGAGAAGCAAACAAAATACAAATTCAAAATATATGTCTGTTATACAATAGACAGAATCAAATTTGTTTTTTATACTTACATTAAAATGATCTTAACATACATGGGCAGTAGTCTTCTCAGAAATATCCTTGCATACCTTTACCCTTTAACCATTTTAAACGCCGGCTTTTATCTCGTGGTACCCGAATAAATAGCTCTTATGGCATTTTAAAAGTTGTACTAGGACACAGTGGCACCATACAGCATTTGTAATATTGTTTTTGTGTTCCTTCCATTATAATAAAACAGACCACAAATTCTGAACATTCAAACACCCAGACAATTCAACGACAAGCTTTTCGATCGAACGACCAGCGATATGACGTCACGACCATTCCCGCGCGTTTTGTGTCGTTTCAAATGAATAGCTTGCGATCACAACTTTAATTGTTTATTGCAACTTAAATATTGCGATTTGAGGGCAGATATTTAATATGTGCGATTTCTATAGATAGACAAATATATTAAAGAAAAAAAAATGTTCAACTTTCCCATTGATAGCGGTAAAAAATACACTAGTTTTTGGGCCAACGTTTCGACCATATTTAAACCATATTCTGGGATCAAAATATAGTTCTTTTCTGTCGTGATCAAAGCCTGATAGCAATTCAGTAGAAGTAGGTATATTATTAGACTAATTCAGTCTAATAATACATTTAAGGCTGTTCATTTAAGACAGTATCGGAGATAATTAAAAATATTTAAAACAAAATAAATAATTTTCAGATATTCATTATATTGGAATATCAACTTGCAACATTATCTAAATTGAGTAATGTGAATGCTGCGAAATAAAATGGGTGGCTCGGGTACGTCTCAGTAAGTTCTTGAACTGACAATAGTTTAATGAAAACTGCCATATAAAAATATAATTATTTTGTGGCAAACGCCAGCCAGTTACAACTAAAGCAACGAATGCAACGAGCAAACGAATCTCAATATGCATTCGATAAAAAGATACCATCTTCCACAAATGCATTGTGTCTCAAGTCCTGAACTTAAACCGATTGTTCACCAACAACGCCTTAATTTCTGACCCCATGAGTCATAAAATTCACGTGCACCAAACTGTATAACTAGTAATACAGAGTTCGGTAAAATAAACCAAATGCTTTTCTTTTAGCAGAACTTAAAGAAGCTCTCCAAAAAAGAAACCAATTAGCAATAATAGCAATAAAAAGTTGGTTGATTATTATGTTCAATGTGTTTTCGAATTACGTTCATACAAAGCAGTCAATGATTTGGACTTGTTTTGTTTAGGTCGGATATATTACGTTTACCTGTATGTGGTGTGCTACGTTCCAATACTTCTTTAAATGTTTTTAAAGGGGTAGCAAATTCGCAACACACATAAACATGCCCATCTAGTTCGGGATCAGGTTTGATGCTATATACTGCATGTTTATAAATTCGTTCTCTAATTCCAGCAATGGTAATTTTTTTCTCCAGTAGTGTCTAAAATCATATATTAAGTATTTTGATAATTTCTACACAGGATATACCATGCTCACAATTACACACAGTATTTTGACAACCTCTGCAGAGAGCAAAAAGAACATTTTCGAAATATGACATGTTTAGTCAAACAAAAGTGATTATTAGAACAAACACAAGATGGGTTTTCAAATAAATGCCGCATATAAACATGTAACATAATGTAGGTATAGTTTTTGAAATGTAATTGAAAATATTTTCAAATTTCTCACCGACTACACACAATAAACATGTTTTTATTATGTGTCCAAACAATTTGCTCAACACCGGGAGTTGCGTTATGGCTCTGTAGTTTTTTGTGAGTGCGTTATCTAGTCGATTCTTTAAAATAGGGATTATTATTCCGGTCTTCCATGACTTGGGTATTTTGTTCGTAGTGATGCATTCGTTAAAATTTCTTAATATGAGGTCATCGATTGTAAAAAGTCAAGAAATACATATTGTAATTTTCAGTTGTCGACATTTGAGTTTTATTCGTCGGTTGGGTAGTTTACAAGATTAAGTCGGTGTTAGGTATTGCCGTTTCGAATCGCGGACCGCGCATAAGAAAGCAAAAAAAATACCGTCCACTCTTTCTACACGCCGCCACCTCTGTTCTTGCATCCAAAGTCTTTGAAGCCTAAATCGAACAATTCCCAAAAACGGTCTGATTCCAAACCACCAATTTGGTTTTCGAAACAAACACTCAATATTGAGCAGATTCACAGATTTACTAGCCAAATATCCAAGCGTCTAGAGAATAAACTATATGGCTGTGGGGTGTTTCTAGACGTGACACCAGCTTTCGACCCTGTCTGGTATTCAGGACATCTGCTTAAAATAAAAACTGACTTACCAAAGTTTTTCGTCCTACTCAAATCATCATCTGAGTTGCGAAATATAAAGGCAGAAGTCCCGCACGGCTCAGTTCTTGGGCCAACACTCTACAACTTGTTCACTGATGACATACCTGCAGATTTCAACATTCAGCTCATGACACACATGAAAATTCTGTCCAAGCTTTAGCAGCAATGCAAACCCTGCTACATCAAATTGAAGGCTCTCTGAGTGGAGAATTGTAGTTAATGAAATAAAATAAAAAAATGTAATCCCTTCCGTAGAAAAGGCGACTGCCCGCTAGTTACATTATATTGAATCCCAATACATATCGCCAAACGTCTCACATGGAAAAAGGCACATTCAAATCAAGCGCAAAGAACTAAATTTAAGGTTCAAGAAGATGTACTGGCTGACAAATCGTAAATCGCAACTAAGTATACACAACCGAGTACTTTTATACAAAGTCATTCTCAAGCCTATAGGACGTTCGGCATTTGGCTGTGGGGTACAGCCAGTAGCTCAAACATCTAAGTACTATAAAAATTCCAGTCAACACACGACGATGCCTTCGAAGACCCATACGTCCTATGGGTCCGCGAAGAAATTGTCAGGTTTTCAATCAAATTCCAGGATCGCACAAAAGAACACCCAAATATTCTAGCCAAGGAACCACTCAGCACCAATATCACAAGAAGACTGAAAAGATTTAAACCAGATCCCAGATCTGCCAGACCGTTTCACTTGATCCAGATGCCTGCTCGTTTTTGCCGTTGTAGTACCATCTGTTTCCGTTTAACAGCTTTCAACGAGGATTACACATGAGATTTATAATGTTAAATCATTTCATGCATTTCTTATGTAATTTTTTAAATTTATCAAATTGACTTATTGTTCTTTACAGATTGTAAATAGTAGAAATTTAAAGTCCAAAAAAATGTCAATACTTTTAAAGTAAAGCACCTACTCCCAGTAAAAAATTTAACCGATTGTGAAAAATAGTTGTCCGGAATTGTAACAACATTGCCGATATCAAGAAAGAGTGTTCTACTTAAAAAAACAAATAAAGGGCATTGTGGCCAACACCAGTTGAACATTTTTTCTGCTCTCTACAGAGTATTGCAAAATAAAGCTTGCAACATTAAATCTGCGTCAGGCTTTATATCAACTAAAACATATTTACACTTCGCATTTCCATCAACGTAGAACCATTCTTAACACTTTCAAAACATGTCAAAGACTTGGGTATTAGGATGAAAATTTTATAAACTGCAAAACGAACTCGATTTGCCGATTCGTACTCTTTCATCATATCATGAAGATTTTTACCCGGATCCCCTAAAAAAATCGATCATAGAAATGTGACGCCACTGAAGTGGCACAATTATACATGAATTGTACTGGGTACTTTGTACAATGGACATAATAATACCGCCCTGTACAATGGACATGATAATTCTTCGAGCACCAGAATAACAATTTATCATTCAGCAGCTGTTAAAATTATCATGTTTATCAGCATCTATGTTCGAAGAACGTTTTGATACAAGTCTGGAAACGATTTGAATAAAATTGTGCACCAATGTGGTTGCATTAAAAAGAAAACGTTTGCATTGTTTTGTATATTGCATTAAACCTGTAGCCTGTTAACTAAGAAGAAAAAGCTGAACATTAAAATTACGCTTTTGTCTACAGGTTGTTCGTCAACTAAACAAACTAAAACAGCAAGATCAAGAGATTGTTTCTTGTCGATTTTAACTCAATCGTCTTAACCAAAAATTATTTCTAAGAATAGATAAACAATTACTCTATAATAACACAACAGGAAGAAACTGGAATAGAAACAATAGGAAGAAAATAAGATTTTTTTTACTTGATTTGGAATGATCAAACCCTGGTTGTGTTACATACAGGGTCATTCACAATCTTATAACCAGTACACAGCAGGGGTGTGTAGAGGACCTCAGAACAAGCTGAGCTGCCATTTAAGTATTTTTCTCAGGCCCATGGTTAACGAGATACATTGGTATTTTCTCTATAGCTCCTACAGTTTATGGGATATTTTGATGAAATTTTGAACGTACGCTACTGTTAGACTTTACCCGTAGGGAAGCCAACTGGCTGCGAAACTCTACAGGGTGTTTTTTTCCCGAACTTTTTTGTGGTGCGCCACTAACTTCGACCGAACAATGTGTTCGGTCACATTTGTTTACATTTGTTGTTCAATTTAAGACATTTTTTTATCTTGCAGTTTTTTCGTATCTACCTTCATTTTCGAGTTATTTGCACAGCAAATTGTTTTTGGGTTATTTTCTATGAGTTGAAGGACAAGTTGAAGTTAAAATAGGGATGGTTGACGAGTTAACTTTTAAAGTATTTTTTTTACTTTAATTTAATTTTCAATAATTGAGGTGTATCGGCTGTAAGCTAATTCAAATAAAAATTCAGAAAAATTTAACCAATATTTCAATTTATTATGAAATTAATTTCACAAAATTAAATAAATTTAAATTATTTAATTTTAAGTTAATAAATCAAACGTGCGGTTCAAAATGGCCACCGTTTTCTCTTAAGTATAAATGGACCAATCGCTGAAAATTAAAGTCAACTGTATCCAACAATTGAATGTAATTATTTCTAATGGTAAATTTATTACTAATACGATTCCATAAATGTTATGTAGTTTCAACAAGCGTTGAATATACAAATTATTTTAAAGTTCCCCACAGAAAAAAATAATAGTTCAAATCTGGCAATCGCGGTGAGCAGCGTTGAGGACAATTATTTCCGCGACCTATCCATCGATTTCGAAACTGTTCAAACATTCACGAACGTTCATAGATAAATGGGGAGGCGCACCCATCGTCCATATACCACATGACAAGTAGCAATTGTAAAGGCAAATCTTCTAGAAGTTTTGGATTGTTTTGTACGAAACGCAAATTCAAACCGTTCAAAAGATTAGGTTAAATAACTGGACCAACCAAATATCGTCGAACGATTCCGGCCCACACATGAATTTTAAATATTATAGTAATATGTGGATTTTGATCAGAATATTCATGGCTTTTCTGTAGATTTGTGATTCCCCTCCCCGTAAAGCAGGCTTCATCAGTGAAAATGATAGTTCTCTGAAAACAAACGTTCTGATTTAAAATTAAATTACAAAAATCATCCTCGGCTCTAGGTCTTGCGGTAACAGTTCTTGAACATATGTATGCAGCTTATTACGTCATATAATTCGATGGACCGTGGACTGTTTCATATTAAATTGCCTGGATATTCTTCGAGTACTGGTATCGGGTTCATTTCCAATGTGGCGTAAAATGTGCTCCTCATTTCTTGCGTTCACAACGCAAATGCGTTATTGCGTTGGCAAAGAACATTAGCAAACATTTGTCGATTTGGAAATCTTCTTCGGTACTCCAACACACTTCTTCGGCAGTTCCCTCACAAAACCCGAATACTAATAGCATATTAACTCGTTCATTGAATGAAAAATTTCCATCCATTTTATTATAAACAGCTTGGTTTTACGAAAAAAACCCTTAGGTACACAAAGAAACTGATGCGTGTTATTTACGAGACGTCATAATTGACAAACAAATATCCAGCAAAAAGTAGAACAGCCTACTATGATAAGATAAATAACTCGAAAACAAAGGCAGATACCAAAAAAATTAAAGAGAGTAAAAAAATTCTTAATATGGACAACAAATTCAAAAATATGTTCGGTCGAAGTCAGGGGCGCACCATAAAAAAGTTCGGGCGGTAAAAGGGGGGTATGAATTGTATCAAAAATGTATAAAAACAATCATAGAAAATCGCTCATAAACCCTATATGTGACTCATGCTTGTGCAAATAACTCAAAAACGAAGGCAGATACGAAAAAACTGTAGAGGGATAAAAAAAAAATTGAACAACAAATTCAAAAATTGTTTCGGTCGAAGTCAGTTCAACCACAAAAAAGTTCGAGGGGTAAATGGGGTGCGCGCCTCTAAGGAAAAACACCTTGTAGATTTTCGCAACCAATTGGCTTGCCTACGAGTAAAGGGTCTAAACAGTAACCTACCTTAAAAAATGCAGCAAAGTGTCTTATAAACTGTAGGAGTTAACCATGAGCCTGAGAAAAAAACTTAAATGCCAACTCGACTTGTTTTGAGGTCTTCTACACGCCCCTGCTCTGTGTCCATAAGGTTGTGAATCACCCTGTATAGTGATACTCTAGCACCACTGCATACTACATCTACTACATATCGCATGTCTGTGTTACCAGAGACATGCGATATGTAGGATCCAAGGAAAGGATAAAACTCTTGGAAAAGTTTAAGACTTTCAAAAACCATTTTTTCTGCTCATATTGAACTTTCTGACTTGTTGTGAATCCAAAAATTCAAAATTCATTTTTTTGCCTTACATTTTAATTTGCGATGCATTGCACACAAATTGTATTATACTTTGACTTGAATTTGACGAACAATAAGAACATTTTCAGAGCAATCAATAGACAAACGCTTTACTTTGTGCGTTTAAAGTAATGGCCACCATGTAGAGAATTCAATCATGTTCGTTTGTTTTGTTCGTTTTGTTATAATAATAACATATTGTAACGGAAATGGCCTGTGGTACTCACGTTTGGAATGGGGGATCGAAATTCATGGTATTGTCAGTGTCAAATATGACACTGACAAGCGGGAAGTTTCGCACCTGTTCTGGAGATTTCTAGAACTATCTGGAATACCTGGAGAAAATTAAAACCCAAAATTCACTTTCAAACTCAGAAGAAAAAAATTGAGTGGTGTATTTTACCAAACTGAAAGAAAAATTAAAGCCGCCAACTCTTTGGAGCATGTGTTAAGAAAGGCTTTAAGTACTAAAGAGAATGTAGATATTACTGGATTTGTAAACTTTAAAGCCTGGCCAAAAATTAATAGCAAATGTTATAAGCCAAAGCAATCTTTGCAAAGCAAACTTTGAGATGGAGTGACAAATGTATCAAGAAAAAGCCGGAAAAGTTTAATTACCTTCAAAGAAAATTATTTAAATTATTTTAACAACTTTGATGTTTATAGCTCTGATAATGTGAAATACTTTAACGTACATGTACATATTTCAGGTTAATCTTATATTTGGAATTTGTGGTGGACTCCGATGCGAAGAACAAACAAATTTCAAAATCAAAAATGTCATTGATGAAGGCAATCGATTCATTGTATCAGTGCTTAGCACTAAAACGCACCATTTTCAAGAATTTATCATCGTAGACCTTTTCTATGAAACAGTCGAAAAAGTATATTTCACTGAGGTCACCACAAAAATTAACGGATATATTTTTTATACAGTATAAGAAACGAAAGTGCTTTCATCAAGTGACCGGCATTAATAAAATTGGTGAAACTCCTTATACCATTGCTACATATTTACCTTCGCAAAATGCTTAGATAAATGCAACATAACTGATGAAACAGATGGGAGAATGACGCTCAGATAATGTAGCGCAACTTTATATAATTATATATATTTATGTATAACTCATGCAGGTAAACTGTCCAGTACATTAGCTGGGATCAATCCAAAACCATCCAACAGAAAAAAACAATTAGAGAACATTCCAAATCAAGATAATGGTCTTCCTTTTCGTATGGATTAAGCTGGGACCATTTTTCTGAGAATTTTGATTCGAATGGACCTCAGCAAGTGATACGTAAACAGATTAATGTTGAACTTTTCCTAATGTTATTTTTCAGTCATTTGCTTTTTTCAGAAACGAGTAAAATAGCTGACTGTGGTACCGCAAATCGAAGAAAGGTGCCACAATGAAAGCCTTTATCCACCAGTTGAAAAGAAAATTATTCGCGACCACTGGTAAAAGTTCATCCCAGAAAACCTCCAAATAAAAATAAAGAATATTCGTTAGAGGGCCAACGTCCCCAATATTTTTCATGTAACCATTTACTTGTACGATCTTCTATTGAATATGAAAATTGAACATTTAACAATTGTTAAAGTGCGGGCCATTCTCCGGAATTCTCGATAATATCGTCATCATCCAGCGATTTTGGTGGGTTTTCAGGTACTCCTCTACGCAACAGGCACTATGTCTTTATTAGGATGAGGAAAACGATTTAGGTTAAATCGACATGAAATCTCATGACATGAGTCTCTAGATTGTTTTCTCTTCGCTAGTCGGTGTAGTCTCCGAACACCCTGTATGGAAACGAAAAGTGTATTAATTTACTTACCTATTTTGTTTAACATATAATTTAAATATCCATAAAAAAACGAGTATGCCATTCCAGAACCGTAGTCTAATCCAGTATGTTTTGCAATCCATAATGAGTCTTTGATAGGAAATTCTTCCTTAAAGAAAATGTTAAACGAATTAGAATCGCTTTTGTCTTCAATGATGTGAATTGTGCATGAAACCACTTACCAAATCTATAATGCGATGCAACAGAAAAATAAATGGTATCACGCAGAACCAGAGCTTGTCCTCAAGAGTTGGTAAACCATAATTCGATAGGTAATATACCATGTGAAAGGTACATGGCGTCACAAGACAATATACTTTATAGTCAAAGTAAAAGGCTCTTTTCAATATTTCGATATTATCATTTCCATATCTTGAACAACTGTGACCCAACTCGTATAGGAAAATGATAAATCTGTATATCAAGCAAGTAACAAAGTGGATGATGCATGCAGATGTATAAAAACCTGCAAATAATGATAAATGTAAATTTTATAATTTAAAATATAATAAAAAAAACATTTTTTAAATTTGTAACAGGGAAATAAACAGTATATTTTACAGGTTTTTGGAGTAAAATACAAATTTATTCTAGTTAATAATATGTCTCCCATTGTAAAGTGGTAAAAATGTCTACCGACACACATGTTTTCACGCGTCTTGTTAGACTCTATTTTTTGCGTACTGGTATATTACAGGACGTCATATGTTCGTTGTTGTTATGTATCACTTGAGCAATACGGTTCGTTTACGCACGGTGTGCAAAAAAAGTTTTGCACTAAAGTCTTTGTTAATGTCTAGTGCTTTTCCCTAAACTCTGCCTGCACTGCTGTTGGGGTGAATTGAATAGTTTGATAGTAGTGCAAACGGATCCCAAGCCCGGATAAAAGAGGACGGTTCGGAGGTGAAGCCAGCGACCTGTCCCGGTAAAAAATAAACATGCTCATGGAACCGATAAGAGAGCCTCTGTAGGACAGAACCTCTTAAAGACTGACTTAAAGACAGGATACTTTACTAAGAGTAGCAAGGAACATTAGATCGTGGACTAAGAGACCCACAGATACTAATAGAAATAAATACCCACAAAATCGAAATACGAGCGTAGATCAATAAGTAATGTGAAGACAGGTGGCGTTGCTGAGGGAAGCTGGCATTACCGTCGTGTACTGCCATCTGTCACACGCCACCATACTAAATTTAAACTGATTCAGAGATTAGTTTTTGTTGGCAACTGGTTGTATCACACGTGCTTCGTGTTTTTTTTTTGTTTTCACTATTTTTGGATCAAAAAAAGTACGAAGAAATAAAAATAAAGTTAGATGCTGTCTATGAGGACCCTTCACCATCTATGACACCGTAAGATATTGATTCAACGAATTTTAACGTGGTCAAGCCGCCCGGCTGATGTGATTACTGAGGAAATAATTAAAAAGAAAAATAAATTCCTGGGTTTCAGTCATTTATTGTCTTTATTTATCAATTAAAATACGTTTCGGTGTATTTTTCCACCATTATCATCAGTTTTTCTAAAATAACAGATAGTTAAAAAAAATTTCATTAATTTAAAAAACAATCACAGTTCATTAACAGCCTCATCATATCACATATTAAAATACATCACAATTGCAACACTTTAAAACATTCTAAAATTAATTAGGCCTAATAGGTGATTAGTCAGGACAATCAAATTTGGGAAGACTAGAATTCTTTGTTCAGATACTTAAATATTTTTACTTACATGTGTAGCGTTGTTGCTGCTTTAAGCCTCGGCATACATTTGAAGTATTAATTTTGTCCATTTTGGACACAAAGCGAATAAAATACTGTTTATATTGATTTCTTTTACTTTCAGCTATTTTTCTTTGCATTCTGAGYATATTATTTTTGGTTTGCAAAATTCTTCAATATACCGGGTGTTAGTTAATATTCTATGTTTATTTCATTTAATTAATGTATGATATACTGAGCTAAGATTGTCTGTATCCGATCTGAAATTCATAGCATTGTTATGTTTTTTAATCTGTATCATTTCATGTACTCTTCTCTTATTATAATTACTCTCGTTAATCAGTATTTTTGTGTTATCAAAATCCAAATTATGCAACTTCTGTTGTGCATGCTGTGCTAATGCTGTACCATTTTTGTTATTTTTTCTTAGGCTATACTTATGTTCGTATATTATTTTCTTTAGATATTGTTCTGTTTGACCTATGTATGTGTTATCACAATTCAAACAGTCTATTTTGTAAATTACATTAGGCGTGTCCAACTTGTCAATTCTAGGTTTAAATTTTGTGAAACATTCATTTGCTAAGGTGTTTTTAGTTTTTTCTGCTATGTTGATATTATGTGGTTTAAATATATGTTTTATTTTTGTGTTAATTTCCGGAATATATGGTAATTATATATACTTAATATCACCTTCTCTTCTTTTACTTATGTTTTTCCATTTAGTTGAATAGTATTTTTTATTTATCCTTTGCTTTATGATTGGTTCAAAAAATGACCTTGGATAGTTGTTTATAAATAATATATTTCTTATTTTTTCAAGATTTTTTTGTTCTATACTCCCAATGTGCCAATTTCATGGCTCTATCTGTAAGTGCCGTTATTGCACTTTTTTATATTTCATTGGAGCGTACGATTGATAATTCAGGTACCTACCAGACCATACCTCCTTTGTGTACCAATTTGTTTTGATTTCCCCGTTGTTATCATAATTAATTGTTAGGTCTAGAAAGTTTATAGAATTTCCTTTATCTTCTTCGAGAGTAAACTTTAGGGTGTCATGAAAGGCATTAAACTTATCTAGTGTATATTGAATTTTGTCTTTTGGGAGGCACATTATGCAGTCATCCACATATCGTTTAAAAAATTCACACTTATACTTTAATTTAGATATTATTTGTTCTTCCAAATTTTCCATTACCAAATTTGCAATTGTTGCTATGGGAGAACCCATTGCTACTCCATATATCTGTGAATAGAACTTGTTTTCGTACTGGAAATATGTGGATTTTAAGCACAATTCTACCGCCTCAATAAATTATTTTTCGGGTAATTTTGTATGTTCTTTTATCTCTGCCCATTTATATTTTATACACCAGATGCAAGAACCTTGCCGTCACACCAAAATTTATACAGGTGAGAAGAAGGGAATTTAATTTTGGGAACGGACAGAATCAAATAAAATATTTGAAAGTCTTGGACAGATTAAAAAGATCCAGGACATGATTCCCGCTGATCGCCGAACCAAAGTGCGCGAAGTAGCAGAGGCCGTAGGCGTGTCGTTCAAATGAAAAAAATGAAATGAAAATTCACAGGAGTTTTGGCGTCGAGTCGTCACCATTAATAGAACCTGGATCCATTATTATACGGCAGAGACCAAGCGACAGTCAAAACAATGGATTTTGCGGGGTGAATCTGATGCGAAGAAGGCAAATGGGACCATCGGCAGGAAAGGTGATGGCCACAAATTTTTGGTATTCCAAGAGAATAATCCTCATGGCCCTCGGGGGAGTGGAACCCCTAAGGGGCAGATATGGGAATGCCCGAGCCGGTTTACCGGTGAGTTCATCGGCCTGTACCCCCTATGAAATGTAAACCCCAGGCGAGTAGTAGCTCTACTAGCTAGTAGTGTCTCCGAATCTCGCACTGTGAATACAGTCTGCTTTACGGATTATGGGGGAGGCAAGAGCTCGACGTTGGCTGGAATATGTAAAAACAGAAACCGCACAAAGACAAAAACTATGTACAGAACCACCTTCAACGTAAGAACACTATCCACTAACGACAGGATAATAGAGCTGGATTAAAAGCTAACAGATATAAACTGGCATATAGTCGGATTCCCGGAAATTAGAAGGAATAGAGAAGTTTGCATCACATTACAAAATGGCCATACGCTTACTATAGAGGAAACTACACGAGCAAGATCAACGGAGTGGGATTTCCTATCAACAAAAATACAGGGTGGTTTTTTAGTGCGATAGAGTCCATTATTTCCGATGGTGTTGAACTTTCGAAAAATAGTTTCACATAAAAGTTGTTGACGCACAAAGTGCGCACATTTTAAAAATATCTTATATGATACAGAGTCTCAGTCTCAGAAAAGCGAGGCAAGATCAAAGTGTATTTTTTTAAATAGAACTCCCAATTTTTTAATAGCTCATGGAATGCAGTTTGAAACGCTGCATATGCTCCGTAAATTGTTTTTTTTTCTTACTTGCGACGTTGGCAGATTATCGCCATTTTAGTAATTTTTTTCTTAAAAACATGGTACTAAAAATTCATTTTAGAAGCAAAAAAAGCAATTAAAGATACAAGAAAATACGTCTTTCCAATCACCACAGATCCGTTAAGAATTCTATTAAACGAAAATATCAATACATTCTACGGGGTGTTAACCATGTGGACTTCAATCTAAAACTTTTTAACGCAATACAACTTTTGTTTTTTAAATGGAAGTACCTGTATATTAATACGTCATTAGATAGACAATTTACAAAGTTACAAATTTGAATTTACACTTTAAGCTGTGACATCAACCGTTTTCAAATTATAATTTATTTTATTTAAAAATTTCAAAAAGTTGCTACATTTGGTAAGGTAGCTTTGGAAGTCAATAAATAAGTGTCAAAATTTGAATTGTCACGTTTAATTGATCATTTACCTAATTATATCACCTGTGACATGATGTTTACCGCAGACATAGCCAATTAAGGCTTTTTGTCTTTAATGGTAGCCTGCAAGAGCCTTGGTGGGTTTAGGGC
>NW_026018165.1:519081-520765 GCF_020466585.1 Dendroctonus ponderosae
AAAGTCAAGAATAGACACACAGTTGGAGCCACATAACGTGTTTGACGGATAACATGCACGTTAAAGTTAACGTGAGTGATACAGCACAGGGCTGATTGTCTTAAATACAAGTGTCATTAACTCTGTCCAAATGGAACTTAAACTGAAACAGGAGCAATACGAGCACCAACTGAAAAACTGCATTGACAGGAGTATATTACAGACTCAATCTGTTGACATCTTTATCAAAGACATCCCACAGCAAATTCCAGAAATAGTACAAAAAGTGGCAAGTAAAAATAAAAAGAAGAAATATATACTTTCGAAAGAAACTGTAGACCTTATTTAGAAACGAAAGACAGTAGACCCAGACACGGTAAGCCGCATAGAAATTACTGAGATAATAAAACTATAAGGAAAAAAATAAGATTCGAAACATGAAACTATAAAAATCAACAAATTAAAGAGACATTATAAGATTAAAAGAATTTGAAAAGGCTTGAGAGAGAATCGCGAAGTCGAGCCCACATTACAAATCTTTTAAACGAGAATAACATCGAAGTCACAAGAACGGAAGAAATCAGAAGAATAACAGAAGACTTCTATCGATCACTATATAAAAGCAGATCACTATATAAAAAAGTCGCTCCACCGCCAGGTGAATTAAACTAAAAACCATAAAAGACACTTAACGTGGGCTCCGAAGTAGTCCCGGATATAACGAGGGGAGAGATAAAAACAGCTATGTCAAAAATATCAAAAAGAAGAGCAGCAGGAGAAGCTGAAATCATATTGGAAAAGTTGATATACGGAGGGGATACTATAATCGATTTCCTAATGATACTTTATAATAAGTGCCTGCAAGAAGGTGTACCTGAAGACTGGAAAAGTGTATTGCTCACGTTACTTTTCAAAAAGGGCGAGAAAACTCAGCAATTACAGACCAATTAGTTTACTATCTGTCGTGTATAAATAGGCCAGGCGAATTACGACAAAATCTTTCAAATACAGAGTGATTCAAAAGTGGCGTCATTCCTTTTAAGGGGTGATGGAGGCTCACTTGAGAAGTACGAGAAAAATATTGAAAATTTTATTTTCGAAAATTTCTATAAGGTATTAACAGTTGAAGATCGAATTTCAACTTTGCTATTAAGCATTATTTTAAAATTGCTCCATGTTTAATTAGTAGCATATTGGAATACTTAAGCATTCAGAAAGAAAAATTACGATCTGTGCTTCAAATTACGAAAATTTTCGATATTGAAAAAGTTCTGTTTTTTAATTTTTTGATGAAAAGGCACAGCGGCAATGATGTTTCTTGCCATTAACAGATAGTTACAGGTGGATAGCCCTTGTCAATAATAATAATAATCTGTCAAACTGTGATGTACTTCGAATTTTCTTTCACGAATTTGCGGATCTGCGATTGGTTCAGGGGAAATGCTACAGTAACATAGCAGAAGCTGTTCCAGGACGATAGTGGACGACAATTGATGTTCGGGTTCCAGACACAAAGGAACAAGTATTGGACATAATCGAATCAGGGTCTTCCAGGGGCACTCAGAGTACAATAACTGACACTTTCCCAGGCACCAAATAAATACCGGCTACATTCCTACCACGTTTGTACGATACACACAGCACAAGGAGATATAAATGGAGCAGGAGTTAATTAACTGAATACGAGAAGCTGCTTGATAAGAGT
>NW_026018165.1:520884-522753 GCF_020466585.1 Dendroctonus ponderosae
GGATAATAAGGAGATTACACAGGCACTAGCTTGTTTGGAGTTAACCATTCAAATGTTTGGTGTTGTATGGATTATTTATGTAAACACCAAACCCCACAGAATTCGAAGTTATGAGAACAGGTTGACATTTCGAAGTAGGTTCCGTCATTCAACGATTCCTGTTGAATTTACCGTTTATTCTTGTCTATCTTATTGTCACTCTCTATTTATCCATGGTTACCGGAATTTTAAATAATTACAAAGCAACAGGTATTTGCGCAATGTTAATTAGGCAGATTACCTTGAAAAACATTGCTGCAAAAAACATATCGAGGTGCGCCAGCTTGAAAAGTTGTGCTATTTGCATAAACGACAAAAAACTGAAAAAAAATGAGAAAATCGCTTTTATGCCCAAAAACAATCGGATATAATTCGGTAACTTTAGCAACACAATGTATATTAATAAATTTGTTCGCTATAAAATTTTCTACAAGATAAAGTTGGTCCGATATCTGTAGATTTGAAATGTTTGCTTTAAAATGCTCGAAAATGCAAAAAAAGTAGGTAAAAAATAAGGTAATTTTAAATTATTTATTTGACAATGAAAAAATAACCTAATCACACCATACATTGAGGGCAAAGTACTTGCCTGCAATACAATACGAGAGCCGCAAGACCGATTGAGATCGGACGGACAGTTTTTGCATAATGCAATTGTTAATTAACCTACCTGGAAAAAATTATCTTTTTTTAAATTTTGTGTCAGGGTCAAAGTTATTAATATTTTTTGGGCTCGCGCTTTTACACCTTCTTGGACCCTTAACCAATTATATACAATTGCTATATCAACCATATTTCAATTTTTACTTCCTTTTTAAGCGGTTTTAAAAAGTTTGAAAATTTAGACTTATAAACTAATTAGCCTGTGAAGCGGGACTTGCGAGTGGGAACAAATCGGAAACTATGGAAAAAGAGGACTCGGAAATACGCTTCTTTTTTTTTTAATTATCAAATTCCGATCAGCAGATGTTGAGATATTAACTTTGAAAGTTGGGCAAGGTATGCGGCGTCACGGTTAATGGTGTAACAATAAATTGTTTACCAATAGATAGGTTTTTCCAAGATGTTTTCGCATCTATCAAAAATTAGATTGCATGTGCACATCATGCATAAAAATTTGCATAATAGTTGTTTAATGCGCGTTCGGAGCCGAAATTAGGAGGGGTGGGAATAGGCTGGGAAACTTTAAATTGGCGCTTCAAAATCGGAGCGCCAGCTTTCGGATGAAATAGACTTGTCCTAGGTCAACTGGCGCATCCCTGAATATGTAAGTTTTACAGGAAGCAAATAAATAATATAATAGCGACCATCCAAATTGAGAAAAAAAATGCATGACCTGGATATCGTACTGACCAAGCTCAAATACTCGCTGATACTCCAATCGTTGAAACCGCTATAAGTCTAGCCACCGAGAAAAATCCAGCAATTATTGTAGCTGAAGATATAGATGTATTAGTAATTTTAACGCAAACAGCGCCTGTAGATAAGAAAAGTTATTTCTTCAAAGCGAGGAGAGGAAAAACAGCTGAAAGGATTTACAGTTCCACATCTCTTATTATTATCGGCGAAAACATAAAAAATCTCAGTTCTTTTAATTACGCTTTCACTGGATGTAATACTAAATCGGCTTTTTCAAACAGGAAAAAATTTAAATTATGAAATTATTAGAAAAAAATAAGCTCAGTCTGATGTAGAATCCATAAACGCTGCATGGAATTTGGAGACTCTTATAGCGGTGGCGTCATTACAGAACGAATCTGTTATTGATACCACCAGAGAACATCGACGGTTAAGCAAAAATGAAATTAGGGAAAAGGAAGCCATCGATAA
>NW_026018165.1:523752-526471 GCF_020466585.1 Dendroctonus ponderosae
GTCTTCAAGGTTATTAGCCAGGATAGCGGTATCATCTGCGTAGCGGATATTGCTTATTGGGACGCCATTGACTTTGATACCTCAGGTTTCATTTTCTAATGCTAGTATAATTTTTTCCACATAAATGTTAAATAGAATGGGTGACAGTACACATCCCTGACGCACTCCCTTCGAAATACCAAACTTGCATTTTTTTTAATGGAATGCCCTGTATATTATTATGTTATTAGTGTCTGCGATCGAAATAAATGTGAGTCTTATTCATGTTTATCATACTTAAAGCTTATGGTTTCTGAGATATTTATAGTTTTGTGAAAATGCAGACCTTTTTTTAAAGTTTAAATTATCGACACCTTTTTGCTTGCGGCTAGTAATAAATCCTATTTCATGCGAAATTATTCGACTACGTCATATAGGATGTCCCAAAATTGTGTTGAAACAATTGCACGTTTTGAACGTTAATAACTTGCTTAATTTAAATGGAACACCCTGTATTTGCTCGGTTAAGTCGTACTAAATACAGTAGCTGTATAACACGATAATGACCGTTCAACGTTTGATAGAAACAAACAACACGGCGAGCGTGGAAACCACTGAAAGATTTCTTATAGATTTTTCTTGACCTACAAATTTCAAGAAATGGCGTACTGCAACTTTACAGATTTTCGCCATAAAACTTAATTTTTAATATCAAACATTCGTTCTTGCTAACGTTAAAAACTGATGTTGTGAAGTGAGGATATGATATGCAGTTGATCAGTTCTGTAATATATTGTGCTCTCGAATGAAATTTATATAATAAGTGTACGTATTGAAATACAGATACTAAACTCAATTTAAACTATGGCAAAAACTGACGGAATCAACGTGATGTTTATTAGAAAAAACTTTCTTAGAAGAATTTATTTAGAATTTCTGGGAAACAGGCGATTTATGGAAAAATAAATGAAGAATAAGCTCGTCTTCACTCACTCGAATATTACATGAAATTATTAAAAAACGATCAATTGGACGAGGTGGAACAGTCCCCTGACCTAAGCAAACGGCAGTTTTAACAATCGGGATTTCCATTTTGAGGGAAAACCCCAGAAAATTTTCAACATATTTAGCCTCAAATGTCTCGATAAATCAGATGAAATCGATACACGAAATTTTGCTGGTTCTGATTTGTGCTTCCGCGCCGGTTAAAAGCCTAAGTTAGTATTCAGAATTTCTCTCAAATGATTCAGCCGAATATTACATAACACGATTGACTACAGATTAATTGGAAGAAGTTTTCGCCAACTTTTGAACTTTTGCGCGATTGGTGTGTCGTTCCCGAACCGAGCGATATGAGCGTAAGTGTAAAGGCACCTATTGTCAGCAACCGGTGGGCTAAAGATATTCTGTATGTCGTTTGGTACAAATACGCCTGCTATTAAGCAAATACATCCGCTTTTTGTGGGTCATCACGAGCCCAATTGCTTAGTCCTATTCTAATAGGCGGTATTGACACAACTAGTTTTCGAACTTTCTTTGAGACAAACAAGGGACATTTTTAAAAGAAACGTAAATTGCTGACATAAAAACGTAACAGCAAACAAAATCATAATGTAAAAATAAAAAAAAAACATTTTCAAATGAAAGAAATCTAACAAAACTTAATACTAAATAAAAGTTCGCAAATTGTTCGTCACAAAAGGCGATGAATTGACGAACTCAGGAAGTTGTGAGTTCAGGAATTACCGAATTTCTGGCCCGCTTAAGGGAAGATACTTAGATCGTTAAGCGCTCAAGGATGGATAAAAAACGGGGATAAAATAGTCCACAATTCACCAATTCAAATTCATATATTCGCTTGTCTCTGTCTGTCGTCTTAAGTGCATATCCTTAACTGCAACTTTTGTGTTCCATAACTACTGTGAGCGTGCGGTTGGATGTGAGAGAATGTAAATTATAATGTATTTCTAAATACTTATTAAGCAATTAAATTATAAAGAAACGCCAGCTTATTGCAAACTTACTCAATGCAAACGCTCTGGGCGTTTAAAACATGAGAACAAACCGAAAACTACGACGCACCAAACTCTAGATATGTAGGCTGATTCAACGTTAAAAGATTCAATAATTTAAACTGGCGAACTTGTGACGTATTCCCCCCAAATAAAAGTTGTAAGCTGAAGAAAGAGTTTGATACTCGGCCATCCACGGTACAATACAAATTAAAACGATACATATTCTGAAAGTTAAATCTTAGTAACTATCAACAATTCATAGCGCTCAAGTTGACAGCGACAGCTGGTTGTTTAAGATTCAACATGTAGATGGCCTACCCTTTATAGTACGTACTTTCCTGACTGTGTTTCAATTCCAAAATTAAAATCAAGTCCTGGGTTCTTCAGTCATTTATTTATTGTTCATTTATCAATTTAAAAAAACGTTTCGGTGTTTTCCACCATCATCAGTTTTACTAAAATAACAGGTAGTCAAAAAAAAAATTTTTAAATGTTCTCATTAATCTAAAAAACAATAACAGTTTGTCAATAGCTTGTTATATCACATACTAAAATACATTACAATTGCAACATTTTAAAATATTCTGAGATTAATTGGTCTTAACAGGTGATCAGCTAGGACAATCAATTCTGGGAAGAGACTAGAATTCTTTGTTCAAATGTTCAATTATTTTTACTTACATGTGTAGCGTTGTTGCTACTTTACGCCTTGGCATGTATTTGGA
>NW_026018165.1:527470-558023 GCF_020466585.1 Dendroctonus ponderosae
GTTTCAGCGAAACTGATCGCGTAGGTGGTTAAGGAAGTGGTAATAATAGTACTGGCAACTACGCGAAAAATGTTGACTGGCACGCCGGCGCAAAGCGCTGAGCTATCATGGCGACCGTTGTTTTGGTTTGGAAATTGGTGAATTTCAGAAGGCGAAAAGTGGTGGAAAACGGCATTTAATCGAAAAATTTATACGAAAAATATTGTTTGTTATGAGATTTTCTATAATCCTCATGGCAATTAAGAGATCCCCCCTAGGGGGGATGTTCTGTGGATGACTAGCCATTGTGCCGATTGCCGTATTTCGTACATTGCTGGTAACACACACATAAATAGTACATAGTGTAGACATGCTTAATCGTAAACTCACCTTTTTCAATTTTTTTTCGTCTGAAATAGATTCCATCTTCAAGTCAATTGCTTTTTAGTTTATTTTTAAGGCTGACTCAACCACACACGTTGTCAAACTCAGTACCTAGTATATTATACTACAAAGTATATAGTTTAAACAACTACTGTACTTTTCGTCACAAGTCACACTAAAATGAGGGTACTACAGAAACTATACTATTTTAATCAGTTTCTGTTTAGAAAATAGGCAAATAGTTGCTCTTTGTTTAACTGGTGTACTTTACTAGCTGACATTATAATTTTCATCTAAATTAACGTGCCGCCATAGATAAGTACTGTGGTGCGGCCAATTACATGATCTGGACTAGCTCATAGATAAAGACCAACTTTCTCTTGAGCATTGGCTGAGAGCTGGTAGCACTTGATCACTCAACAATCAACATAAAGAACATAAAACAGCTGGTAATTTCGAGGTTATATTATTGTCCTTCTGGTACTGTACTAGACCACAGTACATACCCCCCGGAAACTCCGGCTAAATTTCGCGAGACGACACAAAAATCACACCGAACCTTTCATTGCGCGAGCGCGAAATTTAGCCGGGGTTCCCGGTGCCACATATTATCAAACCATACGGAGCTCAGCTGACTGTCGTGATTTGCGCGCATTTTAAACCACATGGTGACTGATAAAATAAAATTTTGTAAATTACTTGAATCATATAAAATATATTGTTGTTGTGTTGTATATTATCGTGTGTGGGGAGATTATTTTAGCAAATTAAAAAATGATAACGAAGATATATTTTTTTGAACTACATATTTACAAAAGTAAATATATTCTATACACGAACGACGTTTTGGGTGATTAATAGCGTTTTTTTAGATATTATTTAGTTATGTGTGGCTAGAACTTTGCTTCAAAATAAATTAATTGTTCTAAACCTAAAAAATATTACTAAAAATGTTTTAATGAATTAGCATCTAGCAATGCGGTAGTTTGTGTTGCATTAACTTTAGATTCTGTAAATTGAGGTGAATCTAAAATTCGCCTTATATACAAATAAACTTATAGTGGTAAGAGGCCTTTGATCCAAAAACGTAAAAAGTAAAAACCCCTATAGAATTGAAATTATTTCTTCAAAATAGTAGAAAAAATTAATTAGATACAATAATTTTTCATTCACATCTATACGAGGACATGGTAAATGACGTCAAATATTACTACCACACGGCAACAGCGCACGGAGCCCCGTTCAGTAAATAGATATTCGTGGTAAATATTGATACCGTATGGCGATTTTGTCAACGTTTGTAAATATTTTCTAGCGTGATTCTTTAGATTATCCGTATTTTTTTCGCTGAATGTGCTTTATTTTAAGTGTACTTTAAAGGAAAATTAAAAAGAACGCCAAAATCCGACAGACATAAAATAGACGAGCACCCACCCTGAACTGTACACCGGCATCATCCTTCTTTAAAAAGCGGTTGTCAAATTGTCAACAACACGGTCAGTGGAAAGAGAAGAGAATATGATGTACTGGACTGCTCTAACCTTTATAACATAACCAACATTTTCAAGTTGCTGAAAGCATTTTTACGGAGCATTTACGTCGGTATTTGTATTTTTCGTTAAATCCGGCTTACTAAGCGAAAGTATGGGTGAAAATAGTGATTTTGAATTTTCTGATATCGAAATAGGCGAAGAGCAACATAAAAAAATCGTTGCAGATGTTCTAAGTTTGAGCAAATCTCAACATGTGCAAAAAGCATCAAGAACAGAAGCGGCCTTGCAGATATCTGAGTTTAACTTAGTAAAATCTGTCACCGATCGCAAACCCTCTGTACATGTTGATGATTTAGCCAAAGTTCTAAAGACTCGCAAAAAGCATGTTGAAATTGGCAAGAAAGTTGAGTCAACGAAAAGGAGAGGACGTACTTTACCAAAACCTCTAGAGAAACCACAAGCTGACCGAATTAAGCGTTCAGTAGGATATGAAAAAAATAGATTTCTTCTAGACAGATGGGAGGCATTTGTGACTTCAATGAGATCTCAGGCACACCAGTCGTTTCCACTTGATGCAGTTGAAAAATTAAAGGTCGAAGGAAAAAAAGCGGCAACTTTTCTAGATACGCTAACATACAAATCAAAACTTCAGAAAGAGTTGGAGAAAATAGATACTGAAGTAGAAGAATATCACGTTAAACCTAATACTGAAGAAAATGAAGTTTCTTTGTCATTGGAAGATCTGAAAAATAATCGAAAGGAGCTGGCAAAGCTGAGGGCACGTCAAAGTTACAAGGAGGGAAAAGCAAGAAGGCAGAATAAAATTAAAAGTAAAGGTTACCATAGAATATTAAGAAAAGAGAGAATCAAGAATAAGCTAAAGGAATTTGACGAACTTCAAAAAACCAACCCAGAAGAAGCTCTAAAGAAACTAGGTGAAATTGAAAAGGCCAGGGCACTCGAGAGATTCAGTTTGAGGCATAAAAGTACAGGACAGTGGGCTAGAAGTAAACAAGTTAGAGCAAAATATGATAAAGAGGTAATTTATTTCTTATTAGTATTTTATTTAATTTTGTTTTACTGGCAGTTTAACTGAACATCAATACGTGCTTATTCTTTAATTTTAAATATTTCCTATATTTGCTACATAAGTATTTCTATTTTCTTTCTAGTGTTTTGTTCAAAATAGTAGTGTAATTTTTTTCCATATTATTGTATATACAGGATGTGCCGAAATTGTTGGCCAACAATGATAGGGCCAACAGAAGACCTGAAAATAAGGCAAGTACTTCATATAAAAAACTTTCCGATCTGGCTTCCTTATGGAATTATGGGCCTTCAAAGTGAGAAGTGGAAAAATGAAATTTATTCTTAATTATTACACCGTTTACTAGCCGTAAAGTTTTGTAGCAAAAGTAGCTCAAAATATTCGTATTTTTGAATTGGAAATTTATTCAAAATTAATGTTACAATGAATAGAAATTTTACGGTATTGCGAAAATTAGGGAAATGTTCAATAGGCTGGTTAGGCCCATTTTCGTTCTTCAAAAATGGCATAATTTGTTTTTCTCGATATATCTTACGTATTTTAGGATAAAATACTTTTTGTTTGGTTTCCAATTCAAAAAGACGAGTATATGTGAACTACTTTTGCTATAAAAATTTAACGACCGGCTAATAACACTGAAATAATTAAGAATTAAATTCATTTTTCAACTTGTCACTTCGAGGGCCCATAATTCCATAAGGAAGCCATATAGGGATTTTGTTTATATGAAGTTCTGGCTTTATTTTAAGGTCTTTGTTGGCCCTATCATTATTGACTAACAATTTCGGGACATCCTTTAAGTATATGGCCTCCACTCTCTCCTATATAAATTATGTTTACTAATACATTTCATTTCTAATGGTAATATGTTCAAGATTTTTAAACCAATTAATAGAGCCAAGTAATTTACAAATCATAAATTTAAACATGTATAGGTAACTATTATTTGGAATCTCTAACATCGTATCTTTTCTAGTCCTAGTTTCATAGGTATGATTTACATTCATGATAATTTCATTTATTTTCAATTTTCAACATATTTCCAAAATGTGAATGGAACGAACATCAAATGTTTCATATAGGTCTGGGTAACTCAGTGGATTTTTAAGGCGGAGAATTTTTTAGTTTTAGCCAAGTTATTCTTTCTTCTAAATGCTCAATTTTCTAAAGTTTTACTTAAAAATGCTGACAATCTTAAGGCATTTTCCGCGAAAACTTATGAAATAAAATTCGAATTCTTCGTCGCTTTGTAAAAAATTTGAAATAATTTTCCAGCTTCGCATTCGGAACCAAAATTAAATAATTTGGTATCAAAAACGAACAGAATAAGTTTATTAGTTTTGACTGAATTTGCTTTACTTTCTACTCAAAAACGCTCTATTTTGTACAGTTTCACTTAAAAAAACGAGTTCAATTCGGGACAGAAACGAAAATAAATTACTCCCGTTTTTTCCCCGAAAATAAATTACTCCCGTTTTTTCCCCGAAAACCATTAAGGTTTTCTCCAAAACCGATCACAAAACTAAAAGTTTTTAATCGAAAACGCAAAAAATCATTATTTTTTCTTTTCTGGCAATACTGGGGTCTTTTCAGCCAAAAATGACTAGAAAATTTGCCGCACTCATCGGTTTCACAGAAGTTTAGAAAACTCATTTCAGTTTCGAGTTTGGCACAAAAACTAAATAATTGTATTCAGTTTTTTACTGAAAGTAATTAGGATTAAGTATCTTAAGTAAAAAAGACAGAATTTCCCCACGTCTTTTATTACAGATTAAATAGTTCTCTTATTTCCCAATACGAACGAATTATTTATCAAAAAGTAATCAAGACCTATCACCTAGACGGTATCCTGCGGCACACTTAGGCTCAAGCTGTAAGAGAAAATTCCAATTAGTAAGAAATTAATTTGAAAAATTACCTTGACGTTTCGATAGCTATTTTCTGCTATCTTTATCAAAAGAACCTAAATGAACCCAAAAAAGAGTATGTTAATAAATTGTGTAACAATAGTAGGATAATACAGTATTTAAAAATTCGCTCTGAGAAATCGTCTGTGCAAATTGTCAGTTATGTTATTATTATAATCATAATCATAATAATAAAATTTTAGGTTCATTTAGGTTCTTGATAACGATAGCAGAAAATAGCTATCGAAACGTCAATGTAATTTTTAAAATTAATTTCTTACTAATTGGAATTTTTGAGGCGAAGTACCCAACAAGCACTTTGTAAAAAAATTAATCCGCCTCAACAATATAGAACTTATCTACAACGAAGTTTCTATTAAGCAATTCTTTCTACGCAAAAATCGCATTATTTTTTAGTTTTACTTAAAATACTGACAATCTAGGTATTTTCTGTAAAAAATTATAAAGTAAATTTTATTGAAACACTAGTCTCCTTAATTGTAAAATTGGTCCTGGCAAAACTGAATCTTGTATGCAAAAAATTAAGAGATCGATTTTACAAGAAAATTATTCGACTTTCTTTGTACTCAGTTATGTTGCTAGGAAAATGTAGATTACTTTTTTTTAGTTGTTTGGACAAAGTAGTAAAACGTTAATCAGAAAAAATGTTGATGACCTTATTTTTAGATGTGAAAATTCGAATCTGTGGTCTCGTAAAGCTGTAATAAATGACTTTTTTAAACTCATTAACTTTTTTGGGTCGATATTCTTTTTCTGTAGGACACTTCATACTTTCTGCTTCATTTCATTGGACACTTCATTTTTTCTGTATAACACTTCATACTTTTTGCTGCAATAAAACCAGATTTTTTATAGATTATGTTTATTTTAAATGTACAGGGTGTGTTCTCATAAGTTGACACGCCCCCTAGATCGTTTATTTAAAAAAAAAATGGTTAAAGTGACCAACTCAAAAGTTGTTTAATTTTACCCAAATTTTTGAAATCTGGATTTAAAATAAAAATCTCAAGATTTGAGTTTTTTAAAATAAAACACCCTATATATTTTTAGACAGGTCGATTGGATTTTTTATCCTAATTTTAGAAATATTTATATTGCCTAAATTTGTATTAGCCGTTTTTTCCTATATTACATTTAGAAAATTATAAATACGAACAAATCAAAGTAGCCTTGAAATTCGACAAGGCGCTCTGTGCATCCCATAACGTTCGCCCGGTACCACTTTTTTTAAATGAAAATGTTGATATTCTGATTGGACGAGCGGGTGCTATCCAATGGCCTCCAAATAGCTCCGATCTAGCTCCTCTTGAGATTATTTTCTCTAAGGTTATTTTAAGAATATTGGGTATGGGACTCTACTTAGACGCTTTAAAATAGTAGATGCGATATCAATATTAAACATAACTAATATATTCAAAACGTTATAGACAAAATTGATTAGAAAATGATTAGATTATAGAGCATGTCTAGGCTTAATCAGAAGTCATATGCAAAATAAGTGATTTTCAACAATTTAACAAATTCAGATTTAAAAAATTTTAGTAAAATTAAACAACTTTTGTGTTAGTGAGTTTCACAACTTTTTTTAAATAAACAATCTAGGGGGTGTCAACTTATGAAGAAACACTCTGTACATACAAAAATAAATATGCTGAATGAAGACAGCTTAATAGGTAAAATTTCAGACGTCTAGCTTTCAACTTGTCTGCAACAGCTGGTGTATTACAAAACTAAACCAGAATAAAACCGTTCAATAAAGAAAAAATTATACAGAAATAAACTTTAAATTAAATGAACCTAGTAACACTAGAAAAACCCAAAAAAGTTGAAAGTTGGATGTCTGAAATTTGACCTATTACTTAAGCTGTCTTGTTTATGGATCTTTCTTGTACAGGAAAAATTTATGGAATACTTATTTTTTTGACGTAAGATCCGTAACAGGTCATACTATGTTATACAGGGTGTTTCGAAAATGCGTTAGACAATTTTTAATGTATATTCTTCTACATATAAATAATGGTAGAAGGTCATGTAACAAAATTTCGAAATCTGAATATTTTTCTAGTTTACAGCTCATCAAACAAAAATGTTTTTCTTTTTATTTCTGTCCTATTGTCAATCAAATTGAAAATTGCTTAATATTCTTTAACTTTTTGTTGAAAATTTGTTTCTCCACGTTACAACTAGGTGGCGCTTTACCTGAAATTAAAATTTTGGATTTCTCATATCTTTTTTGGCACGCCAAATATCGCAAAAAATAATGTGTGATTTTAAAGATTAGGAAATACTAGACACAAAACGTGCACTTCAAATGACTCGAAAAACCTCTTCGTTTTGGTAGCAAATCGACATCGAAGTTTTTATCACTCTCAACTCCTGGATTTAACTTGTGTCCTTGGATTTAACTGCAATCCGAGACAATCAAGTAGTCTGGTTTTAAAAATGTGCCAAATTTAACAATGTATAGTAATTATTGTATTACTGTTCAATTTAGTCTAAATTATTGTGTTGCATTTGAATATTCTCGATCCATTTTAATTTAGTGGTTTTAGAGCACAAAAAATTCTCAAACAAAATAAAATGTCAAATTTGGCACATTTTAAAACCAGGCGACTTGATTTGCTGACATTCCAATTAAATACAAGGCCACTGAGTTGAAGTAATAAAAACTTTATTTTCGATTTGCGCCTAAACGAAGGGGTTTTTCGACTCGTGTGAAGAACGCATTTTTCTGTAGTATTTTCTAATGTTTAAAATGGCATATTCCTTTTTGCGACATTTGAAGTATCAAAAAAGGTATGTGGAAACAGATAAAGTGCCATATAGTGGCAAAGTGGAAAACCAATTTGTGATCAGAAAGTTAGAGATTGTTATGATAAATCTCTGGACCGTTGTTTAATTTGATCTACGAAGAAATGTTCAAAATAAAAAAATAAAAAGTTTTAGCTGTACCTAATCCATATCTACATTTTTGGAATTAATTTTAAATTTTCAATTGACTTGATGATGATAAGTCAATTAGTAACATTAATAAGTCAATTAATTACGTTTAATAACATTTCCCGGAGCAAAAACCTATCTATCATGACTTGTCTTAAGAATAATAATTCTTGAAATTAAAAAAAAACTATATTTTTATTAATACAACGGTCTAGACAATACTTGAATTAACTCTGAATTTAAACTCTGACTAAAATACAAAATGGTTGGTCAAAGGTTTATATAATTGATTAGTGTTGAATCGGCACAAACGTGGGCTAGCGGTTGGTCAGTATTATTGTTATACAAGGTGGCCCATAACTCATGGCTTGATGAATATCTACTTAATATTTTTACGAAAAGGCTTTCCACTTTATTTTCTGAAACACAATTTTGGGTATTGAAATATGACGCTTTACTGCTGTTCATGAATTCAGGCTAATAAATTTGTATGTAATCTTAAATTGTCATGTATATTTCAGAGTCGACAAGTTTTGGCGGAGCAGCTTCAAATTAGCAAAGATTTGACTCAGAAGCAAACGACAAACAGCGATTCCGAAGACGAAGTTCAAGATATTGCACTAGCTGTTACAGAACCTCCTGAGCAAGCAAGTAATACTCCGTGGAATATAGCCCTTCAGACAAAGCCGAATGAAGTAACCTCATTTTATAATGCCTTTTCACAATATGCAGTTGATCAGACGGTACCTAATGATCCTGATTTAAACATCACATGTACATCAATGAAGTATAAAGAAAAACTTGATAAGCCCATTAAAAAGGCTCGTGGCAAGAAAATTGATCTTACAATGCCCGTACAAAGCGCCAAACAAATTATCGACGAAGAGATGATAGAGCAGCCGGCACAATTTACACAAAATTTTACACGGAGCAATGACTCGATCAGCGCTTTGACAAACATATTAAAGACTAACACAAAACAAACGAAATCCGATGTTATCAAACAGTTTACAAAGCCGACAGTAACGCATTTGAACTCCACGCGTCCCGATATAATTGTTTCGGTAGAAAATGTTCCAGAAGCAAGTCAAAACCAGTTCATATCCGAAGGGTTTGAAGATTTTGGTATTGCCAGTGACTTTATGAAAGAGAAAAAGTCCGAAATTGAAAAAGATAGACCCACTGATATCGATTCAAATCTACCCGGTTGGGGCTCCTGGGCTGGATCGGGTATTGATCCAAAGAAGCAAAAGAAGCGTAGGCGGTTTATGTTTAAAATGCCGAAAACAATTCCTAGGAGAGATGATAATAAGGGGAGATTGATTATTAATGAAAAAGCAGCCAAAAAAGTGGCACCATATTTAGTGTCAGACATTCCTTTTCCATTTAAATCGGCGAAAGACTATGAAGCTAGCTTAAGAGCACCCATAGGAAATAGTTTCGTTCCAGAGTTAGCTTTTAGGAGATTTATAAAACCGACAGTTGAAACTAAAATGGGAACTATTATTGAACCTGTAACGACCGGTATACTAATGGGAAAACCAAATAAGTAACATAAAATTGCATGAGAATATGTAATTTTCTTAAGTTGATTGCTTTTTATATGATACAAACTAAGTTATGTAGGTACTATCATATATAAACCGTGTGTAAATCATACTTTGATGTATGTGATCAATGATCAGTGATGTGTATGATCATCGGTTTTTTAAATTGTACAGTAGTGTTTACTTATTAGGTAGACTTAACTTGTCTAATTATGTATGTATAATAAAAACGTTTATTAATAAATGAAAATATGTCACACGAGTTTTTTCATGATGACATTAAAGGCCATTCGGCCATTCGCGAGATCAACTGCTGATGGTGGCGCTGCGAAACGTGAATTTACTCGTTGTCAAGTGACAGTCGAGACTTGTTAAACTTGTTTATTTATTGGAGTTGATGATATCTATAACATAAAACAATACTTACACACTTGGATCAATTTCTATGTCTTTAAAATACCAATGTCAACAAAACAAGTGTAAAATTACTTACTACTTAACTTGTAATTATAATTTTAACCACCAGTGGGCGCCTGGAGTTTTAAACTAGCGAATTCCTAAGTTATTCAAATCATATTTATACTAAATATAAGTAATAAAATAAAACCACATTTACTTTCTTTACTCAGGGGTAATAATTTATTCGGGGGTAATTGCTTCAAAGTTATCTTTTTATTTTGATGCACGAGTTTAATTTTGATGAATATTTTCTTCATATGCAAATCTGTCAATTTGAAGTGTGCAATTATCGAAAAATTATGGCGATAATTGCATTGTTTAAAGTTTATTTTTACCAATCATGAGTTTATGTAAATTTTAAATCTGATGATGGCGCTGTTGTCTCGCCGAAACGTGATGAAATAAACTATGTTCAAAATTTTTACTTCACACTTTGACTGAGACCCAGGAAAGATAAGAAAATCATAACATATGTATAAGTAATAAAATTCAAATAGTAATAAAAAGAAACCACGTAAACTTTTTTACTCAGGAAATATTCATCAAAATTACACTCACGCATCCAAATAAATAGATAATTTTGCATTCGAGATTGTTGTCTTGTTAAAAATTAATTCGTCTATTTTCGCAATATGAAAATAAACTTATGCAGTTTTTAGACAACAATCTTTCATGAACAAATATTGGTAATTTTGAAGCACTTGTGCAAAAACCCCCCATAATTTCACGTTGGCATGGAAGCAAAAGTATTGTCCGTTTGATTAATTCAAGATGACAGATGTCCAAATATTCTTGACATTAATGAAAATGAAGCATTTTGGTGATATTCTCGATCAAAAAATCTATAAAATGGTGGTTTGCTGCTAACTACCAACGGACAAGTCCTGGAAAAGTAAGTATAGAGCATTTGAAAACAATTTATGTTCCCTTAAGAGGAATTTTTTTTCCAATTTGTCATAATTATGACGAGTTATGTGACCCTTAAATGCTTAGAGAATATTTGTGTTTTCTTAGTAAATTAATCACAAGAACAGTCCAACCTAGTATGCGAGCGCAGTCAATAATCTTGGTCTGGAAACCATTTTTTTTTTCTTTTAGTTTAGTCTGAGTTATACATATATGTCACCATTAAGTGGTGACTTTTTTATTCTTATGATAATTTAATATAACAAAAAATGTATATAAATGTATATATGTAAATTTTTATTTATTTATTTACCAGTGAAATATGTCGTTACATCAATGTACTCGACGCAACTGACATCCTATAGAGATGCTTGTAGCATCTGATCGAATCGAGGAAAAATATTCGAAAATGAGCAAAACAAAACTTACAAACTAAAATTAAAACTATTCTAAACATTCTTAATTAGGGACAGTACATCATGTTCATTAACCTCATCATACCAACCCATTTCCATTGTTGCGGTAGTATTATTTATTTTTCCTAAGCTATTCTTGATTTTTTTATACTTGTTCTTTTTTATAGATCAAGGGTGTTACTTATAGTTTTATGATACCTAGGTGGAATTTTCATTTTGTGTGTAGTTTTAATCGCAGAGTTGATAAACCGACTCTTGAGAATGTCATAGTACAATTGAAGACTTTCACTTGCGAAGTATTTTTTGAGAGGCGCTTTTATTTATAATTTTTACAATACTTGTTTGAACCTTTTGCAACAGTTGTAATTTGTTCTGATACGCACCCCTCATGCAATTATGCCATAATCAGACTGTGAAATAAAGCAATGTACTAGTTTCCAGAAATTTGGAGATTTTACTAAAATGAAAATTATTTTTATTATATTTATATATTACTTTTATGAAAATCAGGGATTTAGACCTACTTATGATATTCTCGACATGTCTATCCCATCTCATATTCGTGTCGAAAGTTATTCCCAAATACTTTGCTTTATTCCCTCTTTTTAGTGTTACACTATCACTGTAATTTCCAAATGTTATACACACGTTTTCTGTATATTCAATGTTAATTGATTTAGTGCAAGCAAGTATCATCAGCATAGGACAGAACAGAGTTTTCAGGCATGCCCGTCAGCAAGTCATTCACATAGAGTACAAAGAGTAATGGACCAGCATAGTTCCTTGAGGAACACCCTTATTTACTTTTACAAAAGTCACTTGAATGTGAATCTATTTTTCCTTTTTGTGTTCCATTGGTTAGGTAGCTTGTAATCAATGTATGCCCCTTTCTTATACCGTATGAATAAAGTTTATCAAGCAATATTTTATAGTTAACTGTGTCAAAAGCTTTTGCTAGATCCAGAAATGCAACAGCAATAGGTCTACTTTGGTCCAAATTTTCCTCATCCTACCTTCATCTCTACATTACACAGGGTGGTTTTTTAATGCGAGAGAGTCCATTATTTCCGTTGGTGTTGACCTTTAGAAAAATAGTTTCATATAAAAGTTGTTGATGCACAAAGTGCGCACATTTAAAAAATATTTTATGATACAAAGTGCCCTTGTTTTTTTCTTACTGGCGACGTTGTCAGATTATCGCCATTTTAGTAAAATTTTGCTTAATAACATGGTATCTAAAAATTCATTGTAGAAGCAAAAAAAAAGCAGTTAAAGATACAAAAAAATAAAGTTAAGCTTTTCAGATTTACCGTAATTTAATTAAGTGTATTACCGTAGTAATCATCAGAAGAAAATCAAAAAGAAAGTAATCACTTTCTTTTTCTTACATTTACGTTTCAGCAAAAATGTACTTCTTTCGTTTGTTTTTGATTTACCAAATGGAAAGTTCTGAAACGAAACATCGTTGCTACTATGACTTTTCATCAAAAAATGGTAGAAGGGACCTTTTTTAATATCAAAAAGTTCGTAGTTTGAAGCAAAGATCGTAATTTTCCTTAGTATGCTACCAATTAAACATGGGAGTAAAACGAGTATTCCAATATGCTACCAATTAAACATGGGACAGTTGCAAAATAATGCTTAATAACAAAGTTGAAATTTGGTTTTCAACTCTAATTCAATCTTCTAGAAATTATCAAAAATATTTTTCTCGTACTTTCCTACTATTACCCCTTAAAAGGAATGACGCCAATTTCAAATCAACCTGTATAATTCGCTATTAGAAGGGCTACCATATCAGTTACCACTTTTATTTGGTCTATATGAAAAACAAAAATTGATGATGATTTCGAAGAAACGTTGTAATATATTTTCATAGACACCCATTTGTAGCGCTCGAAACGGTGCCATGAGAAAGTATTTTTTGTTTTTTGGCATGATTTAAAATAACTTCAAAACTGAACAAAAACGTAAAACCACTTTTTCTAAGATCTTCTAGATTATTTTAAGATGATACCAGTTGATACAGGGTGTCTCAAATACAAGTTGCAGACCAAACTTACCTTCTTTTAACGGAATGACGTACTTTTTATTGCATATTCGAACTATTCGCACAATTCTAAGCCTATTCGGTATAAATCTTCTATAATTTTTCGACTGTTTTTGAGTTAATTACCAATATTGATCGAACTTTGGCCACCTTGTTTTTGTAGCTAATTTGAAATTTAGAGCAAAATTTTATATACAAAAGTTGTAGATATTGACATCTAGTTAAATTTAAGATAATAATAATAATTGCTACAGGGTGTCTCAAATTCAAATGCCTGACCAAAGTCAAATTTTAATAAATGGAATGCCCGAATATTTAAATGGTTATTAACTCAAAAGCAGTTGAAGGTCAATGTGGAAAATGTATATCCAAGAAGACTACAGTTTTGCGTATGGTTCGAATATGAAATAAAAAGTGGGCGATTCCATTTAAAAAAATGTAAGTTTGTACCGCCACTTGAGTTTGAGATACCCTGTATGAATTGGTATTATCTTCCAATAAACTAGACGTTAATATCTAAAACTTTTGAATGCAATATTTTTCTCTAAATTTCGAATTAGGTGTTAAAACGGGCTGGCCAAAATTTCATCATTATTCGTTATTAACTCAAAAACAGTTGAAAATCATTATAGAACTTTTATATCGAATAGGCTTAGAATTGTGTGAATAGTTCGAATATGCAATAAAAAGTGAGGCATTCCATTTAAAAAAAGGCAAGTTTGTTCTGCCACTTGAATTTGAGACACCCTGTATCAATTCATATTATCATAAACTAAACTAAACGTTAATATCTACAACTTTTGTATTTAACATTTTTGTCTAAATTTCAAATTAGATGCAAAAACGGGGTGGCCAAAGTTCAATCAATAACCCTGTACAGTTGGTATAGTAGAGTACACAAACTTAATTTAATTTGTTGTTTTCAGTTTAATTAATATCTTTATAGAGCAAGATTTATATCTTGCTCTTGGATTTTCCAAATCTCTCAGATACTGTTTTTGTTGACCATCCTTTCTCGATTAATATAATTATTCGAGTTTTTTCAAATACTTTTGACTATCATTTTGATAATAGGAAAATTTATTTGCCTGCATTATATCGTATACGCAAAGATAGATCGAGGTAGAAAGTCAGATTTGTACAACAAATATTTAAACGTCTACTTTTATGTGACGCCGACTGTGTATCGCCCATTGCGCAACCTTTTTCTAATTTTGATTAATACATTACATATTTATGTAAGTGTTACCAGTTTTTGTTTCCTGGGTTGATTACTCAAAAAAATCAACATTTGTTAGCAAATACTATTTATGAGCCTTATGTGATCAGAGTACCCAGAAAACCAAAACTCGTAACACTTACATACATATTATATAACAAAGTCACACGTAAGTAACAGTTTACGTAAATATTTTATCACAAACTGATGTACCAACTGTGCATTATGTCCGGCTCAAGCCAACTAATATCTGACTAATATGTTACAACTCAATGTTAAATAATATTTACATAACAGTCGTAACTTGTATTTTACAACTCAATGTTAAATAATATTTACGTAATTTGTGACTTTTTATGTAGTTCATTTGTTAATAAATTGTATAATATTCACAAACTTTTACGTTCTGTGTGACTCACCTCAGGATTAATAGACGGTTAATCAACTGTCTCACATAAGATTAATTTAAGCGATTTGTTCTAAAAATGCGTAAAGATGGAACTTTATTGAAATAACTATTATATAACAACATTTTGTTTTAACATTAACTTCTTATTTACAACCTCTGCCTACTAAGTCGAAACCACTCTGATGTTGCGGTTTCGACATAAGATTCGACGGCTTCATGGTGCTGTATTATCACTTATCTGCAAGTAAGAATTAAAATCTATTAACAGAATTTAAATCTTCAAATGCAAAATCCGACATTACAAATTTCAACATATAAATCGATACATACCAATAAAAATTCTGCGTAGGTTTAGCCCTTCAACAAGGGGCTCGGGAACCGATGCAACGTGAAGTTCAGCCTTGGGTTTCACCAAATCCAACTTATTGCAATTACGGCTTTGAAATTATTTTGATCAAAAGAATCTTTTATATTCACCTTATTTTTGGAAATTGAAGAACTTCTTAGCTAAAATACGGCGTTGATGCCGACTGGACTAAAAAAAAATCTATAAAATCACATGGTTATTTTTGGTATCTGGTCATACAGTAGAAAATAAATAAAAACGTACTTATAAATCTGTTAATTTACCTTGAAATATTCAAATCGTGAAAGGACTCACAACAATAGTAAATGCTCAATGCACAAGCGAAATGCAAATGAACAAAAACTTGCGTCTGATGAAAAAAAGAGTCTCTGAAAAAAAGAGTCTCTGAAAAAAAGAGTACTCAAGAAAGTTTCTTGGGTGCCTGGCCTGCATTGTTCCTGGCTCATTTTCATAGGAGGGTTCTTTTGTGTGGCTCCACGGGTTGTCCGTGGAACTAAATGGAATTCGGTAGAAATTTGAATTACACCTGATGGTACGCATCTGGTAAACCATGTTACATCACGATTACATAACATCGCTGTCACCAAAATTGTTTTTTGATTTGATTTGATTTGTTCTTCTTATGTTACATCAATGTTACGTAAAAGCGTTACATAAAATCTCAAGTCACAAAAATTACATAACATTTATATAATGTTACAAGTTTGGTTGGAAAAATTAATTGTTATTAGAAGCACGGCAGCAATGATTTTAAGAAAATCAGCCTAATTGACATTGCGCAAATACCTGTTGCTTCGTAATTAGTAAAACTCCGGTAACCATGGAATTATACAGAAAGTGACAATAAAACAGACAAGGATAAACGGTAAATTCAACAAGATTTGTTGGCTGTGGAACGTACTTTCGAAATGTCAACCTGTCCTGAATTGGTTTTCACAAAAAACCATACACAACCAAACATTTGAATGGTTAACTCAGTTAACACTAATGAAAGCATCTTTTCGTATACAGTTAATTAACTCCTGCTCAATTTGTATTGGTGTTCAGTAAGCTATTGGTTTAATATGTCCTTGTACTGTGTGTATCGTACAAACGTGGTACGAATGTAGCCCTTCCTCGGTATTTATTTGGTGCTTGGGAAAGTGTCAGTTGTTATGCTCTGAGTACCCCTGAAGGCCCCGATTCGATTATGTCCAATACTTGTTCCTCTGTGTCTCGAACCCGAACATCGATTGTCGTCCGCTATCTTCCTGGAACCCGAACCCCCCTTTCTTGCCCTTTGTTGGCAGGAGTTCTTTCAGCTTCTGCTATGTAGTATCTATTATATTATGTTTACACTGTCAAGACACAAATGAATATGTATATACAGGGGCAGAAATACCGTATGTCGATAACCCATTTCTCAGAAATAAAGATTGTTTATACATATATATCTATTAACATTCGTATTAACTACAGAGACAGTTATCATCTAAGTTCAGTTTTAACCAGTTAATGTATCTTGAAACTCTCGTATACACTCCGGGATATCCAGGTCTTCCACATCCAACGCCCCACGACACTATCCCTAAAAAAGTATTATTTCTTATTATTTCATCACAAATTACTATACCACAATGAATTGTAAAATATGCGAATTTTTCACCAACATTTGGTAATTGTTGACATGTTGACGTAATTGACATTATACTGCTAGTAGGGTGTTTTGGCCATTTAAAACAACAATATTTTACTTTGCACTCATGTCACATATATAATATTTAGGCACGTATTTATAAACGATACTCAAGCCAATACTCAGCTCATAATTTGCCAAGTACGAGATCGTGCTCAACCAAGAGTACACAAACAGTACTTCGTAAATTATCGGCGAAGTATCGGTCAAGTACAGGGGCAATTTATAGGGACTTTCGTGTTTATTTGATAATTTTATATTGGGATTGTTGGCGAACTTGGCAAATCTAAGATGGCGTCAATATTATTATGTACTTAAATATGTATTTTGAATCGCTGAAAAAGCGACTTATATAACGAAGATCACCGGACACAAGCTAAAATATAATATACACTTTATGTAAGAAAGTAGACATGGAATCATAAAAACTTTGCTACTTGTTGCATAGAATCTATAGAATAGAAAACTACTTGTATAGAATCTTAAACATACCACGAATTGAGTAATGGGTAATATTCTGATATTGGTAGTCCACGATTATTCACTTTCAATAATAGTTCGTTTAAAAAGGTAAAATCACGTAGTGGCCTTTGAAAACCGAAAAATTTTCGGTGATTGAACATCCGAGAAAAACTCAAAATAATTTTGGCTCTCTCGTATATTTCTTTTACTAGCACGTTGGTCTTCGTTAATTTCCTGCTCTATTACGTCCAAATATTCAAAAACCTTGTCCATTCTTATATGGTTCACGGGAGTAAAATAAAAAACGGTTCAACAAAAAATCTCGACCAATGGCTGGGCAGAAGCAAAACTCAAGCCACCGTCGACCGAGCAAGCAAAGCTGTGAGCACTGGCTTGAGCATGAGAATAGTTTATAAAACACAATCGAAGTCAAGTCTCGTACTTGAGACTCGACTCAGGCTAGAGCATCGTTTATAAATACGGACCTTAGTGTAACGTATCAACATAAAAATTAAGTGAAATCTATTACATTATCATTGGAATATATTGTATTACTGGACATTGGATCTAAATAATAAGTGCTATTGAGATAGCTATTTCACTGATTACGCGTCACAAATTTATTTCTGCATCATCTTGTTTCTGACGTTCAGGAATTAGAGACACAATATACCTGCATAGATAGCAAGACATCGACAACTATTAGTTCCGCGACCCGATAATAATGACTCTTATTTATGAGAATAAATGTTAAGTTGGTGTGTTAAGTGGTGGATTAAATGAAATATCAACCGATTTACTCGCTTGGGTTGCAACTATTTGAAGTATACGAGGGTGCTCCGATAAGTACAAAGCCTACAAAAAAAATTGGAAAACGGGCGATTTGTTTCTCCACATGGTCTCCTTTTAATTCGATACGCGACCCAGCAGTACTCCAACTTCTTTAACCTGTCTGAATGTTTCGTTTTCTCGAGGTCTACAAAGTATCCGTGGTGGTGATGACCTCCTCATTCGACTGAAATTTCTGCCCGGTAAGTGACTTTCAAGTTTGGAAACAAAAAGAAGTAGCACTGGGATAAATCTGGAGAATACTGTGGATGGGGCAGCAGTTCGTAGCCCAATTTAAGCAATTTGGCCTTTGCGACTACAGGGGTGTGAGCCGGTGCCTTGATATGGTTTTCTTGGCTAAATGGGTCCGTTTTTTTATGCAATTCGACGTCGAATCAACTCAATAATTTGATATAGTAGCTGTGATCGTTGTCTACTTCTCTGGGTAGTCGATGTGGATCACACCTTGTGAATCCCAGAAAAATGTGGTCATCACCCTTCCGACCGATAGGACAGTCTTGGCCTCCTTCGAAGCACGCTCGCCGGGTAGTCCTCTGTTTCGACTGTTCCCTGGTCTCTGGTGTGTACCAGTGGATCCATGTTTCGTCGACGGTCACGAAACGACGCAGAAACTCCTTCGGACTGCGCTTAAACAGCGTCAAACACGGCTCTGAAGTCTCACGGTTTCGTCTGTTGTCAGGAGTGAGCAAACGAGGGATTCTTCTCGCCGCGGCAAGACGGTCTTTTGAGATGCCTACTGTCTCAGCTATCTCACGCACCTTCAATCGACGGTCTGCCAATACGAGATCGCCGATTTTTCTTATGTTATCCTCTGTGGGGGCACCTGGCCGTGACTGATCAAAAACCGACGTACAACAACGTTGAAACTCGTTAAACCAATTTTGAACAGTCGCCATAGAAGGAGTAGATTCACCGTACACCGCATCCTCTAAATGCTCTTTGATTTTGCTTCGTGATTTTCCTTCCAGAAGTGATTTTCCTACCAACCAATATTCCTCTTTTTAATTTTCTGCCATCCGCAGACACGCGCGCTTCCAATCGAGGTCAAAACAAAACTACTATTCCAATTGGGCTGACATTTGGCAGTAGTCGTCTACGAGAATGTACTACACGATAGTAAATCTTCTCTTGCGATAGTGGCGTCATGGGGCGGTAAGGCTATTTATCGGACGGCCCTCGTACACATGGAAAGAACATAATAATATGTTTTATATAAAGTAATTTTAATTTAACGTAATTGAAATAGAGCGGGTAGTGTTTCAGAGTGTATATTTGGTAATTTGTTCAAATCCAACTGTCTCGAAAAAGGACACATACAAGCATCACGTTAAGGTGTGCAATGTTTTCATAAATAACAAAGCTAAACATGTGTTCAATACCAACTAAATTTAAGGATAAGAACCGGTACCACACTTACGCCCCCTCGTGAGAAAAAAACGCACGACTTTGTCCTGAGGGGCTGGACGGGAATGTGCAGCCGGCTGCGGTCAAGAAAGATCCGGGGGACAAAGGTCTGGAGAAGACTAGTGTCTTCAAAATGAAGACACAATTCAAGCCGATTTACCTCGTTGTCACCGGCGACAAAACCACCCTCGTTAGGAGTGAGGACGAAAACAAAAAAAAAGAAAAAAAAACGCTGAGGTTGGTGGTGGGTCAGAGTTTCGTGGGAAACTTGCAAGCACCGCAGGACCTGTAAGCGTTCACGTCTAGAGACGCGATGTGCCCAATTTAAGTCATCCGTTTCCTGGCACTGTTTCCCATTCGGTAGGTGCTTTTTAAACCATCAGCCTCCATGGATGTATGCAAAGGCTCCAGCCCCATGGCTGCTGTGGGCGTTATTGACAATTATACCTAGACATGCAACAATCTTACTCACGATTTGTTGGCATCTCCTGTTTTTGGTCCTATGCCACCACAGCAAAGCGGCATATGTTATAATAGTGTTTCGCAATATGTCATCGTACATCGAGTACATAATATTCAGTGATATTTCCCATGTTTTACGAATTGCGCAGTTGCCCCATGGCCCTTGTCGCCATATTTGTATTTGCTCCATTTGTTGCTTGAACAAGAGTTTTCTATCCAGGGTTATCCCAAAATATTTAAATGCTCTAATTTCGAGCCCTTCCGTATTGTTCGATTGTATTTAGCGGCTGCTGCATCAGTGATAATACAGTGTCTCCAAACATTAATAATTGAATAATTGCTTTATCATCGGCACAATCCAAACCCCTCTACGCGAGAACGGCCACCCGCATCCCAGTGGTGATCTCATTGAGTGTAACTCTACTGAAGTGAAGCTCGTTTTAGGTCCATCCACAATTTTAAAGGCTGAATGTCACAAAGTTTAACTTCTTTGACTATTGACTGGAAGAAGTATTGCCAAAAGCTGTCAATCACTCTAAATCCGGCAATATCTTTATGCTCCATTGAGGTTTCCGCTTTCTGCAGAAGTTCATACAGAACAGATTCGCAACATTTTCCTGTTTGGTACTATTCTAGACCGTAAACTGATTACTTAAAGAAACATCGCGGAGGCCATGCCGGTAAACTCCGTGAAAATGTTCAAACTTACGAAAAACTATTTGGTATTTTTGTTGATGATCCAACATGCACGTATTATGTCGTGCATTATATCATATTATTTAAGTCACGTTAAAAAATATGTCATTGTTGTTAAACAATTTCAAATTTTCAAACTGTGTGTTCCCGTTAATTTTTAATTAAGAATAACCATTCTTTTTTTGAGCTACATCTGCAGATAAGAGGAAAATTCAACTTAAAAATCAACATGCATAAGCTCATATTTAAAAGGACATCTAATACTTTTAATAGATACACCTACTTACCTACAATTTCATATTTGTCACCATTGTGTACTAAAAGCGGTCCTCCACTGTCCCCTTGGCATGAATCCATTGCTCCTCTACCAGCACACAACATGTAAGATGTTATTCGCGATGCCCGATACTTCATTGCTTTACATTGATTTGGAGTTAAAATTGGAACTTCAACTTCCTGCACTATATTTGGCAGATTACCACCTTCACTTGTTCTACCCCATCCTACGACAATACCGGTTTTCCCGGCTGGGTCTCTAACTATAAATAAAGACAAAAAATACTTATTATTTGCAATATTAAAATGAATAGCAAGTAATTTATGACAACAAAACTTCTTTGTCTGGTTTTTATACAAGTTGATCGTCAGTTTAAACGAAGATGTAGAAATACAGACTTTTTAAAGCAATACAACCTGTACAGATTGTCTCATTTTCAACACTTTTATAGGGCACCTCTGTAATGTAAGTGTCTGTATTTGATTGTTGAACAATATGCCATTTTCAGATAAAGTATACGTGGTCAGTAATGGAAATGCAACATCCTGTATACTTTAATCTACAAAGACACCATTTTGAATTTACTTTTGAATAATATAACATAATATTGGTTTCTTAGACGATTTATTAAAACTTTATTACTTTAAACCACTGTAGGCCATAAAACTATGTTAGCAATCTAGTTGTTACTAACATTTAATCCTCAATTTCATTTTGGCATATTAATTTGTGCAAATTACTTATCAACATTTTGAAAATGATGATGAAATTTCGATATCTCATCAGTTTATTCGCGAGTTCAATTACTGATGGTGACGCTGCGAAACGTCAAATTACTCGTTGTCGAGCGACGGTTGAGACTTGTCAGACTTGCTTATTTCTAGGGGTTAATGACACTTCTATCTCTTTCTATTTTTATATCACTTTTTTAATTTTTTTATCATATCTCTTTCTATTTCTTTAAAACCCTGCAAAAGTTGATTTTGAACTCGCGAATAGTGATAAAATGTATAATTGTATATACTTTCCTGACTGTGTTTCAATTCCAAATCAAAATTAATTCCTTGGTTTCAGTCATTTATTGTCTCTATTTATCAATTGAAATACGTTTCGGTGTATTTTTCCACCATCATCAGTTTTTATGTGTAGCGTTGTTGCTGCTTTAAGCCTTGGCATACATTTGGAGTATTTGATGATAAATAGAGACAATAAATGACTGAAACGCAGAAATTAATTTTGATTTGGAAAAAATATAATGACATCGATAATTGACAGTCTAAAATGGGATACCCGTCTTGCAATGAGTCACTTGCAGATTTTTAAAATTGTTTGATGTAAATGATTATGGTAACCTCACTCAACCTCTAATTTGTGTTTGTGTCTTTTGCTGCTTTGTTTGCAATATCTCACAGATACAGAATTGAATAAAATGAAAGAACTTAATGAACTTAATTAAATGAATGACTCAAATGCATGAATGAAATAAATGAATGAAATGAATGAATGAAATGATTGAATGAAATGAATGAATGAAATGAATGAATGAAATGAATGAATGAATGAAATGAATGAATGAAATGAATGAATGAAATGAATGAATGAAATGAATGAAATGAATGAAATGAATGAATGAAATGAATGAATGAAATGAATGAATGAAATGAATGAAATGAAATGAATGAATGAAATGAATGTACGAAATGAATGAAATGAATGAAATGAATGAATGAATGAAATGAATGAATGAATGAATGAATGAAAAAATTGAATGAAATGAATGAATGAAATTTATATTTACTGACCTGGTAAACCAAGTTTACTAGCCAGGAGCTATTAAAGTAGACACGAATGCAAAATATTCTTGAAATAATACTTACTTGCTGGCAAACATATTGGCCTGATATTTTTTGTAAACTCTACAGATTTTCGTAGTTTTAGCAATGCAATGTCATGGTTGTAAGAGTCCGTGTCAAAGTTTCTGTGTCTTATAATGGACGAAACAGCTCTCATCTTTGCAGGTGCGTCAGTAGTCGTCGATTGGTCATGGTCACCGAGTATCACTCGAATTTTTGATCGTCTTAATCTAAGGCGAGCATAAATAATAGTCGGGTTTATTAAAAAAAGGAAAAAACGGTATTATTTAAGTACGTACACAAAATATATTTTTCTTTAACAGTCTTAAAATGAGATAATTTGCACATACATGTCAGTGAGCAAACCATAGATTAAAAAGTACAAATAAAGCCGTTTATTCATCAACATCACGCCTACTATGCGGAAAGGAAAAACAATCAAATGCGTCCATACCCAAAAATATAACACATGGAAAGTGCTCTTTGGGATAATGGCTTCTGGTCAAGAAGTGACCCCTTTTTATTCGAAAAAAAAACGTCATTTTGTCACCGCCACAGGTTTGCTAGTGTTTTTGATAGCGACCGAATCCCTTTTACACCTTACAATGACATGACAATAACAATTTACCTTTCCGCACCCTATTCAATTAAATTTTCTTTATCCAGTGTGGAAGGTAATAATTTTCGCCACGCACATTGACAGCTTGAATGTTTGTCACTGACTGTCACCTGGCTTTTTTGACAATATTTTCAAAGCCGTTTGTTCAAACCCTTATACTTTTCGCGGCTAGTTTCCATCGAGGGTCAAGAAAAATAATTTACGGTACGTGAGACGAAAGTCGAAGGTCCGCCACTGCGTGCATGACTTCAACTTCGACTTTTGTTCGTCCAACACTGGAAAGCGGGACAAGAACGGGAGTGGCAACAACATAGCTGGACCTTTAGATGGCGCGGTAGTACTTCCGGACAATGGTTGGGCGTTGTCCAAGGATGATTGGATGATCAGTAGGGATTGATTGAGATCGTGCAAAGCGTTTATTAAATTCATTAATTTTGTATCGAGTGTATTCTTCTGCGAAAATTAACCCTAACAATATCAGAAGTGGGGTTTGTAGACTTGCGGCGTAGGACGAAAGATCGTTTTGGAGAAACGGTGGTGTATTGTGGTTCGAAACAAGTGTTGTTTTGGTGCGACATACAATCCGGAATGGCGGCCGGCAAAGACGATGATCAGGATATGGAGGATATTCTGGATTGTGAGCTAGAAGAGGAGGAGACGGGCTCGTATCCAGACGATAGTGTGACTACGAGGCGGTCAACCAGGCCGTGAAAGAGCTTATGCAACACGATTTGGCAGAAAGCATCAGGAGCTTAATGGCGGCGAAAACGGCAAGGGTGGTTAAAACAGCGATTTTGGAAGAACGCACTAGAGCGGTGGAATGAGGTGAGTTCGTTCCAAGTTGTCAAAGTAGCGTTAGGGCCTCGTCATGTACTGGGGCGTACCATGGTCCCACAGGGCTAGGGCAGGTGACGAAATTATTGAGCCCTTCGATCCGGACAGCGAGGTCTATATTGTCGATAGATGGCTGACAAAAAATGACTAACTGGGCGAAATTCACGGCTGGTCAGAGTACGAGCGGACCTATTTTATGTAGGCTAAGTTGCAAGGCGCTGCACGGTCGTGGTTCAATAGGCTCAACGACTACAACTCGGACTGATGGAAAGGAGGTGTGAAATAATAGGTGGTAAGGCTATTTCGGGCCTTATTGATGGGCTCCCCAAAAGCGTTCGGGAAAATGCCAGGACATTTCGGTGCAAGATGATTGGCCAACTGTACTCTGGGTTTTTGTCGTCCCTTGGCAGATGCCGTGTGGACTCCGAGGCGGCGGAATGCAAGAAAAAGCGGTACGTTAACTAAAGTGGTAGAGGCGGGACTCAGTGGCGCATCGGGACCCAGTGGCGAAGACACATATCAACATAGATGGTATTTCAATTAAAGTGAATGCTCTCATTGCTGAGTAAGTTATTTTCGGAAATTTCTCAAGAATTTTGCCGCTATTGCGCGACCTTTGTCAACGTTAGCCAAGAAAGATGTTGTATGGCGGTGGGGTGACTCAAAGGCCGGTACTGGCCGGTATATGATAGTGGTAGACCGATAGAGCTATATACGGATGCTTGCAAACTAGGTATCGCAGGTGTCTTGCTGTAGAAACAGGACAATGTCGAAGTTAAGACGAATTTGGATATCCAAGGCGAATTATTTCCGACGGCGGTCGGGCTCTGGATTAGTAAAGCGTTCAGTTCAGTAAAGCGGCTAGTTATTTGGCGGAAAAGGGAGTAAACCATGTGCTAAATGCGATTGTTAGTCCTAGGGCGAATCGTCAGGTAGAGAGACAGAATCGGACATTCTCGAATGCAATTGAGACAAGTGCGGAGACCGAGGCGGCTTGGGATGAAAAGATTTCTGAGATTGTATGGGACAAAAATTAGACTGTGAACAAGAGCTCGGGATACTCAGTTGCTCAACGCATGCTTATGCACAAAACTGGCGTGAATGAGTAGGGAGGTCCATGATGCTAACGTAGAACAAGAAGGCGATCAATAAAAGCTCGAAACGATCGTAGAAGCACGACGACAGTAACTAGTTACAAACTCGGCGAGTTGATATTGTGACGTAACGCTGCTACTTGTTCTAATGAAAAAGGAGTGAATCGGAAACTCACTAACAAGTACGATAGCCCCTACCTCGTGGCCGAAGTAATTGGTAATGACCGTTACTTAATCACGACGGTGAAAGGCATGAGAGGGTATAAAACGTTTAAAGCCTTGACGGTAGTCGACTCTTTAAGGCGATATATAAGTACTACTTTTGGCGATGATGGCGAAGGTGGCGCATCAGATTCTGACGGCGATGTCACGGACCGACAGAATATGATTGATCTGCTGGAAGGTAAGTTATTAATGAGAACATTAACGAATGTAAGCAACCTCGGAAATTGGTGGAACCACGGCGGGATGACAAGACTGGAAGGCGGGACAAGAATAGGAGTTGTTTGATTTCATGGAGTTCGTACAAGGCGTCTATTAAATTGAATAATTTTGTACCAAGTGTATTCTTTTGCAAAAATAAACCTTAACATCATTTTATTCTTTTCGCTAAAATTGTCCTTCAGGGCATCACATTTGATACCCTTGATTTCGAATTTAATTATAGGATTTCGTTTTGGGCATAGTACGCCTTGGGCGTCAAGTTTGGATCACCCTCTAGATATAGAGCACGATGCAAATAAATCATTATTTTGGATGTCATTGTAGCAGGAAATAAATGTATTTTAAAGCAGTTTGATCAACTTTGATTACTTACTTTCTTACACAATGCGCTGCAGTTAGAACGTAACTTTCAGCCACTAGAGAACCTCCGCAGTGAAAATGCCCATCGTAGACAATTCTGGCTATCCATGGGTAATGATTTATTCCAGTAGGTCGCCCACCCACTATTCTATTTTCATGATTCGACACTCCACACTCTGTAAAAGTAACCACGTAAAGTTTAATCGCTGATAGATTGGGTATATTAATATACCACATGAGCAATTTCTTGACTCATCTTGATCATCGTCAATCTCAGTAGACAAATCGCTAACTTCTTCCTGCACAGGGTTTCCAACACCCAGCAGACCAGAAAATCCGAAGAAGTTATTGAAGAATATCCTGCTCTGTCTAGCAGATGAAGTGGGCAATGTCGAGGAATGCATAGATTTTGCTTCCTGAAATAAAATAGAAAAGGATATAGGTCAGGAGGGTTACAGATTAGCATTACTCTAAGATGACGTAATTTAGATAACTATTGGAATGGTTTGGGAATGGTATACCTATTGTAAATATCGAGGTGCGCCAGCTTCAAAAGGTGTGCGATTGGCACAAAAACAACGAAAAAGGGAAAAAAAATGCGAAAGTCGCATTTTTTCGGAAACAATCGCATATAACTCGGTAAGTATGCATTTCGAAAAAAAATATATCCTTATAAATTTGTTCGCTATAAATTTGTCTATACGACGGAGTTTTTCCGATATCCGTAGATATGAAATGTTCGCTTTAAAATGCGCGAAAGTGCAAAAAAATAGGTAAGAAACAAGGTAATTTTAAATTATTTAATTAAGTTAATTAACCGAATACGAAAAGCTGCTCAAAATGTAAGCCCTGACTGCTGCAAAGAGTGCACAATAAAGTGATGTGACACGGCTACAAACATATTTGGAGTTAAACGGGCAGAACTTCGAACAAGTAGATATTTATTTTTGATTTAACAGCTTAATTGTATTTTAATTGATTGATATTGATCATTGATACAAACCCTTTACAGGAGGTTGCGTTGGCATATGTGGCGAATTTAGGTAAGTATGTCACTCATTTGCCCCAAAAAGGTTGGCAGTATGACGGTAAAGTGACAACGTTATCTTAACCTCGAAATTTTTAATTGTCTGTAATTTTTTATGTTTTGTGTTTACCATGGTTACTAAAGTTTTTAACAATTAAGAATCAACCGGTATTGACGTAATGTTAATACAGCCGCTTACCTGCAAAAATATTGTTGCCATCTTTCTGATCTAGTTTTTGCAAATATCTGAGTTTTTATTAAAAATTATTTTTTATTATTTTTCCTGTACTCCCTAAAGAACCCCAGACAAAACCTCAGGGGAATGGAATAAATTTTGAATCACCCTGTATAGATAGACATTGCTGCAATAAAAACATTAATGCATAAACTTGGGTTTATCGTGCGGAAATTTTATGGTTATTTTTGTTGCTGATATATATATATGTTTTGCATCAAAAGAGATCATTCCGCTGTATTTCTAATGACAATAGGAATTGCGGATTTTGGGGTTTGGAGTGCAGAAGTGGTGGCCGGGGCCGGGGCCGGGGCCGGGGCAGCCTGGGAGGCCTGAGGGGCTTTGGTGTTTTGGGAGGCTGCACGTCTTGGACCAGTGCTCGTGGAGTGCGGGGTTAGAAGTTTTGGGAATATTTATCTTACTTATGTCCCATTATGGGGGAACTTTTTTTTTAGTCACCGGCCATGGCCATAGCCTTTTTATGTTTTTTCTAGGCCTTTTTGGTTCAAAATCTCTGGTACGGTAAAATACGGTATTTTCCAATGGCTTGTACGGTAATACGCGTTTGAAAAGTTGGCTACCCTGGGTGGGCGTCTTGCAGGCTTACCTTGCGCGGACCTGCAGCTGTTTGATTCGCTCGGAGCCTGAAGGGCTCCGCTCTCAAAATCTCATTTTTGTTGTTGTTGGTAACGTAGATAACGTAGCAGGAAGTGCTGGAACCTCAAACGGGCAATGTCAATTACGAACTCCCGCGAACTTATGCTCGAACTGCACTGCCACTGGTTGCACTGAGCAGGGACTTTCCGGAGCCCTTCGGGACCTGCACGTGCCCTTGAGGGAGGCGTGAGCTCGAATTTATTTCTTTTTTGAACCCTATGTGTATACACGTGGTTCCAGGGGGTGGGCAAACACGTAGCGGTGAAGCAGTCTGCTGTGGCACGCGCATATGCCCGTACGCACGGTACCAGCAGCCGAAAATGGCATACTGCTCAGCCATGTTGCCGAACTGCCACCAAAATAGAAAATTACAATGAAAACAAAAAAATAATTCCTTCAATGTTCAAAGCTTAGCAGAATTACGTTCATACAGGACACGACACTGAGGGCCAACTGCACCACTTCGGCTTAGGAGTTAAGTGGAACTTAATAATTTAAGTTGACTACATCACAGTTTAAGCGCCACTTAAACCAGTCTAAGTGGCACCTAGCTTAAGCCGTACCCGTGGTTCGGCTTAGCCATAAGTGGGACCTGTRCGCAAGCGTCGCGGGTTGGTTGACGGGTTACAAATACATACATAACCAAAAACAGATTGTTGAATTCACGTTTTGGTTCATTCTTGTTCGGCGGATATTTAATAAGGTGAATCATGGCGTTCTTTATGAATTCTTTGACATGGGACGATGACGACGATATATATGAATTGGAGATAATTGAATTTGGGGTGCCAAGGCGGATTAACAACCGTGCAAATCATTTTCATGATTTGGATGATTACTCATTTTTTTTTTAATTTCGACTAACCAAAGAGACTGTAATGGTTCTATTGCCGTTAATTGAAGGACTGCTAGAGTTTCCGATTGAGACGTAAGTATTAATGTGAATACTTATTTAATTCTTCAAATATACTGTTTCATATCAATGAATGTGTTTTCTCTAGAATCAATGTATATCTCCAATTTCGCAATTATTAACTGCTTTGCGGTACTATGCTACGGGTAGCCATTTGGACAGCATTGCAGATTACATGTTTGTAATAAAAATTTGAAATATTTAATAACATGTGTAATACAGCAGATATTTGAAAAGTGGTTCAAATTAGGCAATCTTCCCATATAAAAACACCAATCCAATTTTTTTATTCTGATTTATTTATTTTTTTTAACTCGGCTTCTTTGAGAGCAATGTCTAATTGTAAACATTTTACTTTTAGAGCATGCTCTTCTTCTTTGCGCTCTCTTTTACGGTCTGCCGCTTTCATTTCTGACGTCAGAAATTTAATTTTCAAGTCAGCCCCTTGTTCATATTTTGCGGTGTGAAGTGTCCTCACAGCACCAGGTCTTCTCCTCTTACACCAACTGCCATTTTCTTCGGAAAGCTTGTCGCTTCGAAGTACCTTCGGCAGCTGTATCCTCAAATCCGCTGCAGAATGGTTGCCCCAGTCAATTTGCTTCACCTGAATAAAATGGATCAATAATATTATGTTTGATTTTTACTAGATTGATTTTAGTATTTGGCTATGACAAAAAGAAGAAAGAAATGTACTTACAGGACCTCCTTCCGTTGCAATATTCGCATTCGAAGAAGACGAACTAGTCCCAGCCTCATTTTCCTCCACAAAAAGCAAAATGCTGTCCCCATCAAAATTTGGCAGTCCACCCATGGTTTTAGCACTTACAATCTCCTTAAAAACATGGGTCCTGGAAAGGTGTAAATGCTGCACCACCGCCGGTCTGTATTAGCGACTTTTTTTCTTGAGACACAACCATTCTGACTTTTTTTTTAAATTTTCGTAGCACTTCCGCAATGATTCTTTACTGCGGAAGACTTTCCTTGGTGATGAGGCGTTGAAATCGGCAGCGATCTTATTCCATGTATCGTCTTTTTCTCTCCACGAGCACGAGTCATTTTTTTTTGTTTTCGATGATCCCTTTATAGTCTCGGCATACTTCTAATAACCGATATTTCTCCTCATTTGTTTAATTGGGAGTTCGCATTCCTTTCGGTAATTTAGTGTTTTCCGATTTCATTGGGTTTTCCATTTAATTTGATTTTTTTGCACTAAAAACAAACCACAGATTCACACGCTTTCGTCTTCAAAAGTAAAGTCCAACAATCGCTGTCTCGTTGACGTTTTTGTCAAAAGCTTTCAAATTAGGCAGGTACGAAATCCCCTAAAATTATCAAAAATCCCTGAACTAGGTGGAACTTAGTTAAGAGGGTTGGTTGACGGGTTACAAATGTGGCCAACTCTATCCGCCACTTCTCAACTAGCAGCTCCAACCGAAACGCCAGCTATATCTCACCGCATAACATCTGCGGCGTTTCTATTTAAATAGCACTTCCAATCTATGTACTCTCAGGCCCCCGGGAGAGATGGAATCACCAACAAGATGCTT
>NW_026018165.1:558073-561030 GCF_020466585.1 Dendroctonus ponderosae
CCTACGGATCTCCTGCATGGTCCACGGCCAGCACCTGCCAGAAACACAAGCTGGCAGTAATCCAGAATCGGATACTGAGGATAGCAGCCAAGGCCTGTCAAGGATGTCAGAAATTCCACCCTGCAAAGAGACCTCAAAACAGATGACCTGCTGGACCATATCCAGAACTTAACATCAAAGTTCCTGGATAATGCCCGGCAAAGCAAGAATCCCACAGTCCGGGTTCCTTGCAAAAAGAAGTTTCCCTGTGATCGGGGACACAGTCTTCCTGCGGACACAGTCCAAGAAGAAGACGTGGACCACATGCGATGACCAGTTCCTGCACCACATCGAGAACCATGAGCTAACTCTAAGTTAGTTATAGGAAGCAAGAGAGGCTGTTAGGTTTAGATTAGGTTTGTTAGGTTAATTTAGATTAAGTTATACGATGACATATCTTAAGTTACATAGTGTTAGACACTCTAACGATGTTAGATTTAAGTACTCGTTGATAAGTAGCAGTAGGAAGTTTGTAAACTTAGCTGAAAATAAATTTGTTCAAATAGTATGTACTCTATAAGAGAATAGTCTCTGACTTGCTTTGAAGCGATCAACACGTGCTGCATAGTTACACTGCTGCAAAGTTTCGACTAACCAAAGAGACTGTAATGGTACAATTAATATATTTATATAAAAACACCAATTCTATTGTACCGTGGATGGCCGGGTATCAAACTCTTTCTTCATCTTCCAACTTTTATTCACCTTACCACTTTAAATGCGGAACAGAAACAAACTAACTTCAAAATTACCGTCAACTTCACAAACAATAATAAAAACACACGGAAAACTCGCTCTTTAGACTCGCCGGGTTTAACCTCTTCTGCACTCGGTCGCTCTTGTCACTTCTCCAGCCCAGGTGCGAAACTTCCCGCTTGTCAGTGTCATATTATGAAATTATCATGAAACACCATGAATTTCGATCCCCCCCATTCCAAACGTGGGTACCCCAGGCCATTTCCGTTACACTATTTTTTTCTTTTATTCGGATTTATTTTTTATTCGGCTTCCTTAAGAGCAATGTCTAATTGTAAGCATTTTACTTTTAGAGCATGCTCTACTTCTTCTCGCTCTCTTTTACGGTCTGCCGCTTTCATTGCTGACGTTCTTAATAATTTCATTACAAGGGTCCTGGGAAGGTGTTGTTGTTTGTTGCACCACCGCCGGTCTGTATTAACGATTTTTTTTCTTGGGTCACAATCATTCGGACTTCTTTTTTTGTAGCACTTCCGCAAAGATTCTTTACTGCGGAAGACTTTACTTGGTGACGAGGCGTTGAAATCGGCAGCGATCTTACTCCAGGCATTGTCTTTTTCTTTTTATCCCCGTTATTCCGGGGATCAAAATGGGATAATCCTTGGTAGGATGTCCTTAGTGTTGGAAACAATATCCAACAATTTATTTGTGCCACTTTAAATTTGGTCACCATGCGACGGGAAATAACATCAAACAATTCATTGTTTGTACTACATTGGTCACCATGCAACGGGAAATATCATCAAACAATTCATTGGTGACCAAGCAACGCTTTCTTGCCAGAGGTGAAAAGGTGAGAGGTTGACGAGTTTTTTTTAGTATTAGCTGCCATGTTGTAAGCGAAAGTTCTACATTTTTCTTGAGACGTCGGAGAGACTTCTCTGAGGCTGTGTTTTAGTCGTAAAGAGTTATACTACCCCGTACAATAAATGAAACTTTCATTACTGACTGGCCAAAAGAAGTTATGGTACGATTTTCTTGAAATAGAACTAAATTAATTATAGAAAATTAACAAAACGCTGAAATTACCGTTTTTTTGAGCACACTAATGAACGGATTTTAATATAATTAATAATGCTATAAAAAAAAGGATAAAACTTTTTTTCAATAGCATCAACGGTTCAACAGTTGTGCACAAAAAACGGGCTTTCAGTTACTATGGGGTCTCGAAAGAACTTGTTTTTAAAAAACTCTTTATTCAAGCGATCACAGGATGAGAATGGCGTTAGTCTGCATTTGCAATTACAAGGAAAACAATAAGGTTTTACAATACTACTCAATGTACAATACAGATGCTGAATTGCGTCCTTGCGAAAATGCACTTCTAGTGATAAGGCGAATATAACTTTTCGCACTTTCTTTAATTATTTATAAACAATGTTCCACAGCCGGAAATCGAGCACAAACTATTGTTTCAATATTCTGACATTCTTCCGAACAACTTCCAATAATCTTTTTCCTTCAGATGTTTAGTGCCCGAAACAGGCCTTTAAATTCTAATGGACTCAAAATACGCTCTTCAGCCCGGTTTCAGGTACAAACCAATATTTATCATGAGCCAAAAAATCACAGATGCTTGGAACAAGTACGAGCTTGGAACACACATGGAACCTGTGCCTGAAAAATATTGGTTTGTGTCATCCCTACTGAGAGCAACTACGCAATCAGTTGCTCACCGTTTAAGCGATAATTTATTGTCCGCGCGAAGGGCGATACTACCTTAAAACTGAAATATCTCGCTGCCAGGCGGCGCTCTCCCCGGTACTTACTTAGCATATAGGCTACCGAAAAAATCGTAAAATTAATTATTTTATGTTATTTATTATGTTATGTTATTCATTTTATTTATAATTGTTATTATATTTTTCCCTTCCCGGGCTTCAATCAACGTGTAAAATAATTTTTTTTATATCGTTTATTTCATAACGTTTCAGCGAGACAACAGCGCCATCATCAGATTTAAAATTTATACAAACTCATAATTGGGAAATATTAAATTCTCTTCACCTCAATTTATTCCTGGGATAGAATAATTTAAACAAATTTGAGGTTTCAAGACAGCAAATACCTAAAAGAATGTAACGTTTACCAATTATGAGTTTGTATGAATTTTAAATCTGATGATGGCGCTGTTGTCTCGCAGAAACGTTATGAAGTAAACG
>NW_026018165.1:561130-563944 GCF_020466585.1 Dendroctonus ponderosae
TTCAGTCAATACTAAATAAAATCAACGAATGTGGTGAAAAGTTCGGACTACATATAAATAATACCAAAGCAAAAATGATAGTGATTAACAGAGATCAGCATATTACCACTCTCAATATCAACGGAGAAAATATTGAACGTGTTGCCAAATTTACCTATCTTGGCGCTTCTCTAAATGAAAAGTGGCAATGTGATGAAGAAGTGAAGGGAAGAATTGGTTGGGACGCCGCAAGCATTTTTAGACAGGCTGAGGAGGGCACCCTAGCTATTCTGTGACCATGAAATGGACAAATTATCGCCGACCTGTAGCATAGCACATGGCACCCAAAGAAGAAAAATAATAATAAATTTGGGTTGAATCTAGTAATTGGACACCCTGTACATTAGAAAATATTTTTTTATGTACCCCGAACGAGCTTCAATTTATCCGTAAAATATTACTTTATAAAATTAAATAGTTTTGACGCAATCTTCCGTGTCGTATAATCTGAATAACCTTGTGTAGTAAAACAACTTTGGTTTCAGGTATTGGTTTTCCAGAAAGGTGATAAATATTATTTTCCTAAAACCATACCGAAAGAGAGGAAATCTGCTACAGAGGCGTATGTGCTAATGCTGATCTTAATTTTTGTAGGTAGGTTAAGTTGATTTTGAAAAATTAGCTATGTTGATTGCATACTTTTCTTTGCAGTTCATTTAGTACTATCTGACTGCAGAAGTTGTGTGCCAAGTAAGTACTAGCAAGCAACTCCATATTTTTTATGCAAAAAAGTTTCAGTACAGGGTTACTCATTATAAATACATCGCCCCTTTGACATTCTTATTTTGAACGATGATTTTTGATTATTTTATATCAGTTTTTGGAAATTATAATTGTTAAATGGCGCGAAAATGCAAATAATTATTTTATTAACACACCTTTACAAATGATTGGTGCATCAATTTAAAAAATTCAGTTGATTCCGGCAACCAAATAAAAAGTTCAGGTAGCTTTCGTGCTAAGAGGCTCAAACCATTGCTTCAAGCACCATTTGCTCAAAGCGGATGAATTGGGGTGCATCAAAATTCTGAGTCTTACATAAGAACAAATTCACAGCGAGTTTAATTGTCAAAGCAAATTTTTTTTTTGAAGAAATTTGACCATCAAGAGCAAGTGTCAGACATTTTTTCTAAAAATTAAAAAACATCCCACTGTATTTTTTAATTATTACATTTATTTTTCAAATCTTTCTTGTACTCATACATATAGAAGGTGTCCCGATAAGGGTAAAGAGCGGCTGTATTTCGACAACGGTAAGGACTAGCGGTTTGGGTTAGTTTGGGTTATCTTGGTTGGTTGTCTAGTTGGCATAAAAATGGCTGGAACATGTATTAAAGTTCGTAGCTCAATCGCTAGGGGGCATAACTTCTACCAAAAAAACAAAAAGTCTTGGTATCTCGGAAAAGGGTGATACGAGCTAAAACTGTCATAATAACATCCACAGTTTTCTTCATATATTCCATTTGATATTTCCATTACGGTGGTTTGTATTTCCCTAATTCTATTTACCGCTTGTTGCTTTTTATTATGTAATTTAACATTTATATTTTTATTAAATGCGCAACATATCCATACGCTTCCGCGTTAGTAAAATTCGATTTCCCAACTAAACATCTTTAAAAACCTCCAAAGATAATTACCTAAAATGGTCAACTCTCGGCTATTCTCTGGTCATCTGCAGTGCCCAAACCTTTTAATCCAGAGTGCCAAATGTTCGTTTAACTACTGTGTAACATTAACAACATTGTGTGGATGATTATTTGAATCACGAAATATTCTTTATATTATACAGATTGATTCAAAATTGTTTGCCTTTAGTAGCCACAAAGCCTTCGATACAATAGAGCTAAATGCATTGTTGTTGCAACTACAAGATTTCGTGCAGCCTTTTTGTACATTTACAACTAATGTCTCCTAATATATTGTACCGTGGATGGCCGAGTAACCAACTATCTCTTCTGCTTCCAACTTTTATTCCACTCGGTACAACTTTAACTACGGAACAGGAATGAACTAACTTCAAAGTTACCGTCAACTTCACAAACAATAACAATAACACACGGAAAACACGCGTTTTCGACTCGCGGGGTTTAACCTCTTCTGCACTCAGGCGCGGCTGTCACTTCACTTCCCCTGTGTGGTTCTCGTCGTCGCTTATATAGTTTCCTCCGGGTATCCCAGATAGTTCTCGAAATCTCCAGAACAGGTGCGAAACTTCCCGCTTGTCAGTGTCATATTTGACAGTAAATGGGGCTCCCATTTACTGAAATACCATGAATTTCGATCCCCCATTCCAAACGTGAGTACCCCAGGCCATTTCCGTTACACTGCCCCCCTTCTAAACCCTGATCGCCCCGATTAGGTAATTCCTGGATCATGGTTATATCTGGGCAAACGGTGAAGGTGGACAACTTTACATTTTGCCTGAGGGCTCTTCTGATTGCTCATCAACAGTTCAACGCCGCCGACGTCGCGCGGCTTTTCGCTGGTGTTCACTTGGCGCACCACGTTGTCCATCCATTGCATCAGCATCCTCACCAGATTGCAGAACTTTAACAGATCGCCAGTATCGGTCAGTTTTCCTTTGCGCTGTTCAACCATTGTAAACCATTTGTAAACTGGCCCACGCAGACACTTCTTGTTCTCTATTTGTGATCTCTTTAGCTCCGTCGTCCGCATAGCTGGGTCGAAGCTTGTCCGATTCCTCTTGGATCTGTTGCACTTGGTTCTGAAGCGTCTGTAGGTCTTGCATGAAGTTCTGATGTTTGCGCTGCA
>NW_026018165.1:564044-574975 GCF_020466585.1 Dendroctonus ponderosae
ATGGCGCTGTTGTCTCGCCGAAACGTAATGAAATAAACGATATTCAAAATTTTTACTTCACACTTTGACTGAGACCCAGGAAAGATAAGAATATAACAACAAGTACACGCAGTCAGGAAAATAAATTAGAATAGTTTACTACAGAACAAGAGATAAGTTAACAAAACTAGGGTTACCCACACTCGCAATTGGAAGCCCCATCGAACCATGCTGCTAGAAAAATTGGGCGTTTATATTTAAAATAAGGAAGTTATATTATACGTTTCAAACACCCTGTACAGCTTCGGCACGACTCACTAATGAACAATCTACGTAAATCACCCAGTCGAGAAGGCTTCGTTTATAATATATAATCAATCATGCGTCTTTCCATGTTCCATTAATCATAATTAATTTTCCTCTTGTAATCCTAATGAGAGTTTGGCACTTTTAATAGGCCTCATTTTCTATTTTTAATACTTTAAGAAAACATTTAAGCCAGGATTTTATTAAGTTACAGTCCACAGCCCGCGAACAGAATTCCAATTTTAAGAAGAACATAAAATACCCGGCCGGTTTTTTCATAGCTCCGAACATACGAGCGGTTCTTTGTGTGTTGGAATCGAAGACGATCAATCTATCAAAGTATTCAAATATCGAACTTGCATTTTTCATGCATCGCCCTTTGTCGCCGGAACTAAAAAACGAAAGAAAAACAAAGGAATTCGTTCGTTATTTTTAATGTTTTAAAGGTGCCGGTGTTTACAGAATCTGTTCAGTGTAAGAACCTGAAGCTTTTCAGCTCTGTTTGATTGTCGCGAAATAAATGTTTCAACCGTTTTCTATGTCCGCCAATGCGCCCTTTGCATCCCTTAAGAATTATCATCAGTTGAATAGAAAATTACCAATTATTTAGCTTCAGTCTTCAATACTAAGTCGGGCCCCTAAATTTTGAAAACGGTAATAAATAGACAATCGAATTCTGCCCAATTTTGTTCATTTAACGGATTCTCTATGTTTAAAAATGTAGAAGTTACCCATACAAAGATTCAGAAAATTGCCACCCCGTACACTTGCTTTGGACAGGAGAATGTGCTCGGACGTGTCTGTCCTGAACCGCTTCAACACGGGCAGTGACCACAGGCTTGTGAGAGCAAGAACAGAAATTAACACTCGTCTCGAGCGAAAGATGTTAATTTCAAAAACTATAAAACCATATAGATAGTTTCATCGTTTTCTGTTTTATAGAAAACAGAAAAGAAAGGAGAATACAATAGGCAAATAGAAAGGAAAAATATCGAATATCAGCTAAATAAACAGAACTAAACACCAGAATTACCAACACAATCAGAGAAGCCACAAGAAGGCTTGCACTCTTAAGGCAAAGAAAATCGATAAACTCAGTGTCAACACAGCCCAGCTAATAAATCAGCGTCGGAACAGACACAGGGATGCACAATGATTTGAAACATTGAGCAAGCAAGTAAAATCAGCAATACGAAGGGATATACGAGCGCACAACACACAACATATTATCGATGCCATGGAGTACTACGCTCAAAGAGAGCTAAAGGAAAGAAGGTCATCCATAAGATGAAGAACAATCTGGGAGAAATAGTTACAGATGAAACAGATTTAGTGTCTATCAGACCGAACTTCTACCAAACCCTGTACAGCCAGTCAGTCCAACAGCCAAAACAAATAAAACAAAAAGCGATCATTCTGAACTCAGAAGCTCAGCTCAGAAGAAATTCCAGAAATAGATGATCCTGAGCTCATAGCATCGCTAAACTCAATAAAAAATTGTAAAACACCTGGAGAGGATCGCGTCACGTGCGAAATAATAAAAACTGGATCAGAAACGCTGGAAAAGGCAATGCTTATATTGCTGAACAAATGTCTCAAAAAGGGCAAGACACCGGAATTGTGGCAAAATGCCTAGGTAATACTCATATTTAAAGGTGACTCTAAAAACGTCGAAAATTACCGCCCAATTAGCTTGCTAACTACATTATTCAAACTGATGACGAAGATACTAACAAATCGCATGAACAGTAAATTCTACTTCTACCAGCCTATAGAGCAGGCCGGTTTTAGGAAATGATACGGCACAGTCAACCATATTCAAGTCCGTGGTTCGAGTTAAAGTGGTCAGCACACTGATAGAGAAATGCTGCAAAAAACACCTCTTCAGGATGGGACTGAACGATCAACCGACCTGCAGGGGTTGCGAATTAGAGGACGAAACTACCTTGCATGTTATGTGACACTGCACGTCATATGCAACAGGTAAACGAAGACTCCTGGGAGGGGATGACATTCCACCAGACCAGATCATGCGAACTCCCCTCAAGATTCTTCTGGAATTCATTGAATATACAGGGATAATGAGGGAGTAAAATTACGAGGGCACAATAAAATAGAAATGACCGCGGTGCAAGGCCAAACACCACCTCGGCGGTGAGGAAAGGGTTTTAGTGGCTAAACAGCTTAGCTAGACTCCCACACAACCCAAAGCGACAGACCACCAGCTCTGGGAGTGCATAAAAGAGCATTTCCCAAACCTCACCGGAAAAAAAAAATGGACGGAAAGTATCTAAACCATTTACGTTTCGCAGACGACATTGTAATTATGAGCCAAGATATAAACGAAATGACGGAAATCGTGAACGAACTTCGGCAAGCTTCAAAAGATGTAGATCTGCAGATAAACTTCCAGAAGACCAAAATCTTCTCTCAAGAAAATGTTCAAATAACATTAAATAACCACCACTTGGAAACCGTGAAGCAGGACATCTATCTGGGACATAGTATTAAGTTAAGGGCAGGGACAACCAAACAGCGGAAGTCAGAAGGAGAATCGATTTGACTTGGACTGCTGCCTTTGGCAAGCTAAACCGTATTTTCAGAGACCGTAGACCGAAATCCCAATTTGCCTCAAGAGGAAAGTGTACGATGCGTGCATTATCCCCGGAACCATCACTCTCACGGTCAACAGCATAACCCGTTTAAGTGTTTGTCAGAGAGCAATAGAGCAAGCGATGCTCAGTATCAGCCTGAGAGATAGAGCGCGCAATAAGGAAATTCGCAGAAGCACTGGAGTGTCGGATGTCATAGAACAAATTGCAAGATTGGAATGGCAATGGGAAGGTCATGTTGCCCGAGATGACGTGAAATGGACGAAGAAAATAATGCAGTGGAGGCCCATAGAGACGAAAAGGAATGTTGATAGACCCCAGGCGAGATGGCGGAATGACCTACAGCTGCTGACCGGGAAGAACTGGGTGCACACCACCCAAAACAGGTTGACCTGAAAAAGGATGGAGGATGCCCATGTTCAGCAGTGGACGTCTAAAGACTGAAGAAGAAGAATATTTGACGGAGTATTAGGATTAACCGATTTAACGGAAACAAAGTTCTATATCGATTTAATAAATAAAAAACTTTTAGCACAAAATATCATCATTCCATTTACACAGAACACGAAGTGAAGTTAAGTTTTCAATATCTCCAAACCCCCAAGAAAGAATCGGAAAAAACGTACTCGTAAACATACTTTTTTTTAATTATTTATTTACCCAGTACATTTACAATCTGTCCGCTAAACAATAAGTAAATCCTATGTCATTTTCTCACAACAGAGAACAGCATATTTAGATGTACACCCAGTGGCAACACCCTTGTCACTTTAATTCAATGAATTAGTTATGTTCAGGGCAAGTTAATTTGTCTGCACACCACGAGAATGCATTGCAATCTAAATCTTCTAATCAAATCTGGAGGTTTAAATCTCTTTAGTCTTCGTATTTCAGGTTGGATGGTCATCAAGTTAGTTGTCAATTGATTTGGATGTGCACTAATCCTGTCTTTGTATTTGGCACTAAATGTACTGATTTCCTCTTTGACGGTTGGGATGTTAAGATCTTTTCGGATGGTCTCATTTGGGATTAACCATGGTACATTCACCATATTTCTTAGCATCTTTGCTTGTAATCTCTCCAAAATTGCAATATTTGAGTTGGATGCTGAACCCCACAGTTGAATTCCGTATGTCCAGACGGGTTTAATTATTGCTTTATAGACAAGTAGTTTATTTTCTAGTGAGAGTTTCGATCCTTTGCCAATCAGCCAGTACATTTTCTGATATTGTAGGTTGAGTTGCAACAGCAGTTGCAGTTGCGCAAATGCTGTTACTAATCACAATCTCGTAATGGCAAAAATAAGAGTCACGACATACCAAATAAAGAAAAAACAGAAAGAAAGAACCAGTAAACTCCATATGGAGGCACTAGCAAATTATTCTACGAAACATCTACCAACAAAGACTGAAACAGAAGATTGCAAATAATGGGATAAAAAATGACGACGACGTGGAAATGGCATGGAATGAATTACGCACAAATCTACTAAATGCAGCCGAAGAAGCACTTGAAAGAAGAACTAAAACCAGAACCGGAAAACGAAACACTAAACCTTGGTTTAAACAAGAGGTAAAGAACTTAGCAGCTGAAAAGCGAAAAGCGTACCTGCAATACCGATCGAACACAATTACGTACGAGGTCTATAAAGCGGTTAGAAACCGGGTCAATGCAGAAATCCAGTCAATTAAACGACAGCATTGGGAAAAATTATCTGCCGATATGGAACACGACCTATATGGAGGACAGAAAAGAATCTGGAATATGCTAAGAAATAGAAAAAGACCAGTTAACGAATATATCCAAATTACAAAGATCACTACTGAAGACTGGGAAAAACACTTTGAACAACTCTACCGTAATAAAGAGGAAAACACGGAGACCAAGGAGACACCCACAAATGAAGAAACGCCACCAACTTGGCAGATACCGATAGAGGAAATCAAACAAACGGCAACCGCTCTAAAAAAACAGAAAATCACCTGTATAGACGAGATAACGAACGAAATGATCAAGTATGGAGGGAATGCACTCATGGATGAATTAAAAGATTTTTACAATAAAATATTATATCTACAAAAGGTACCTTCAGAATGGAAGGACAGCATAACAATCCCAATCTTCAAGAAAGGAGAGAAAACAGAACCCAAAAACTATAGAGGAATCACCCTTCACAGCACAGTTTCGAAGCTGTTGACAAAAATATTGGCAGAAGAAGTGACCAACACGGGAATATGTGAGGAGCAGCAAGGTTTCAGACACAATAGATCCACTATAGATGCCATACTCACACTCCGCCAAATAGCCGAAAAAGCTATTGAATTCAACAAACCGGCGTTCATGTGTTTCATAGATCTTAGCCAAGCATTTGATAAAGTAAGACTGACAGACGTCATAAAACTCCTAGAAGAAAGGAAAATTCATCAGAATATTGTGTCCATCATCAGAGAGCTAAACACCGGCAATCACACACTCGTAAAAGCAGAAAATAGAACAACAAGGAGAATACCCGTCAACACAGGAATTAGACAAGGAGACAGCCTAAGCCCTATATTGTTTAACATCATCATGGATGAAATCATTACAAAAACAAAATAGATTGGAAGGGGATATCGAATGGGAAATGCAGAAATAAAACTAATGAGCTACGCTGATGATGCAGTGATAGTCTCCGAGGATGAAGACAACCTACAAAGACTGTTATATAAGTTCAAACAAACTACAAATAAATATAAAATGGAAATATCTACCCGGAAAACACAATCACTCTCTATATCCACAGAGCCCCGAAGATGCAAACTCGCCGTTTACAACCAAAGTGTAGAACAGGTGATGACCTTTAAATATCTTGGAGCAAACATCACGAGTAACAGGAATCTAAAGAAGGAAGTAAGGAATCAAACATCAATAGCCGCTCTAATGTCGGGGTACTTACGAGACATCATCTGGAGAAACAAGCACATCAGTATAGGGAGTAAAGTCAGAATCCACAAAACGTGCGTGAGACCAGTGATGACATACGCCGCAGAAACAAGAGAGGAAAACACAACAACCAAACGCTTGCTAAGAACAACAGAAATGCGAGTCCTAAGATCCATAACAGGACACACACTATACAATATGAAAAGAACTGAGGTAATTAGAGATACCTGTAAGGTTTCGGATGTTGTAAGATGGACCAGAGCAAGGAGAAGAGCGTGGAGAGACCATGTAGAGAGTTCAAAAACCTAACAGCTCAAGACTCCCAGGAAGACCACTGAAACGATGGTACGAAAGCTGGACATCAGCATCCCAGGACTAGGAAGTTGAAGAAAAACGCAGGACTCTGAGTCCTAACGTACGAGGAAGAAGAAGAAGAAGGAAAGGGTTTAGATACTTTTTTAAGATGTTCCGCAAATATGTTTGCTTTTTCACTATCTGTTTTGGCCTATTTTCCCTGTCCTATTCTAATTGGCGGGTTGTGATTTTGAGGCCGGTTCATACTTCGCGTTGCCTTCCATAATGAATAATCTGTAGCCTGTGTTGCAGTTAGACTTTCCAGATGTTCTTGTATTGCTGCATTTTTTTCATCGTTCAGTAGCTCTTTTAGGTTTTTTATAGCTTTGTTGAACTTTGCTTTATCGTGTGGAGATCTTGTTATTTGCCAGTTCTTTCGTAATTTATGCTTTTATGCAATTTTGTATTTAACTCTTCTCGAGCAGGACGGAATTTTTCTTGCTGTCTCACATTTTGGGGTAGCTTCCCAGGCAGCTTGTTGTATCGTTATGTTAATTTTCTCTGTTGCTGTTTCGATTTCTTCTTCTGTTTTTAGTGACACATTATGGTTAACTCGTTCGTTCAGTATGTTTCTGAATTTGTTGCAGTTGATTTTATTATTACAAAGTGATGGAGGTTTTAGTTTATTTAGTATATTGCGTGAGCTGAGTGACACTAATATAGGGGAGCGGTCAGATGATAGATCCAGGCACGATTCAGCTTTTATGGTATTTATTGGTATTCCTCTGGTTACCAACCAGATCAGGAATTTTTCTGCGGTCTGCCGGCCAGTAGGTGGGCTCTCCTGTTGACACCGTTTGGACATTATCTTTTTTCAGGGCTAGATATAGTTGCCTACCTTTTGGTGTTGGGTTATGTGATCTAGAGCCCCACCAAGGGTGTTTAGCATTATAATCTCCTCCCGCAATGATTCTATTACCGAGTGTTTTGAAGAATTGGTTAAATTTCTCCTGGTTGATTGCACATTTAGGTGGGTAGTAGACAGCTGTTAGTGTGATAGACCCATTCCAGTCCTCTACGCAGACGCTGGTTGCTTGTAGATGTTTTTGTTTAAATTGCTCTTTTTCATTGTGTTTTATTGATGTTTTTATTACGATTGCAGTTCCTCCGTATGCCGCACCATCCGGGCATTGTGTGCTGTAAATACTGTACCCTGGTATCTTCATATAACTCTTTTTAGTAAAATGTGTTTCCGAAATCATCATAACGTCAATGTTTTGATTGGTTAGAAATGTTTTAAGTTCTGGTCCTCTTTGGACCAGACCATTGGCATTCCAGGCTGCGATTTGAGCGTTGAATTCATTATGGTATTTTTGAAATGAGGGCTGTGAGAAGGTTTAATATGGTGTCCAGTATTCTATCTTGCTTTCTTTGGTATGTGTAAAATTCTGTATTTTTTTCTTTTAGGGCATCTACAACAGGCATGGCATTAATCATTTGAATTTTAACTTGCTTATTATATAAAATTTTTAGTGTATTACCATCTTTTGCTATTTCGTTTAGCTTAGTATATAGTGGTTTTATATCTCCCACTCTACTCACAAATATTGGTGGTGGTTTTTCAACTTGTTTAGGCGCATTGTTTGTTTCGCTATGTGTAGGTTCTTCTTGTTCTTGTTGCAACTGATCAAAACGATTTGATGTACTCACCGGTTGGCGTAGCCAATAATATTTCATGAAGGTTTGGCGTTTAGCTCTAGAGGGTTCTTCTGGGCTGCCCCTTAGTGGCTTTTTACTATGATATGTAACACATTCCCATATTCTTGGTGGTGGTTCTTGAATCGACGGGTCAGACGATTGTCCAGTTCCTGTTGCTCTTGTTCACAATAAAAGTTTAATTTAGTTTGCTTACCTTCATTAGCACCAACAGTAACACTGAGAGTATCAGCAGTGGTGTTTGCGGTGACATAGTGTGAGGAAATGTTACCTTCTTCGCATTTGTGGCAAATCCATTGTTCGACTATTCTATTTCTATTCAGTTCGCTCATAGTGTCAAGAGTCATTCCGATACACTTTATACAGTAGATTGTTCCGCATTTAATTTTGCATTGGATCAAGTCTTCATATTTTGTTGTAGCATGTTTACATTTTCCACACAACATCGTGCACAAAGGTTTATCACTTGAAGGAATTTAACTTTAAAAACACAATATCAGCTCGACAGCAATGCTCGACCGTTCGAGCGAAAACTTTGTAAACATACTTGAATGCAAATTCTAACAAAGCCGTCAAAAATAAATAATAAAATTTTTGATCCACAAATTTTAACACACGCTTCTTTCAGACGGATTTGCACCTATTGAAATCCAAAACTACATTGATCAATTTGTATCTTTCACCTTGAAAGAACGGTTTCCAGTTGAGTCTTTTGAACCCGATCACGAATTGAACACTTTTGAAAATGTAGTTCAAAATTTCACAACAAAAAACCAACCATGACAAAAATCCAAATAATGAAATTCCTCTTCGAACTAAAGACATGAATTCCGAAGAAAAATTAGTAATTCTCGAACTGTGCAAAAACTTTACTGATATCTTTCACAAAACCAGTAATCCATTAACTTTCACCTCGAAGGTAAAACATGCAATTAGGACAACGGATTATCTTCCCATACCCATCCGTTCATAAGGACGAAATACTTGAAAAATTCATAATAAGACCTATGTTAAGGAATCGTTAGTCGTTAGTGCTGTTAAAATAATTGAGAGTAGAATTTAAATAATTTAAGTTCGAAATACCAGTAGCAATGGGTTTTGTTAGTAAACAAAAAAGTAGTTATTGATAGTGACTCGATTATAAAAAAGGCACAAATAAAGTATCGTAAAAAATACCCAGTGGTCGTCATTATAATTATAAAATAAATACAGTCCACTTTGAGTGCCAAATAAAGGCATTTCAAAACATTTTGGTCCTTCGAGCCGGATAAAGAACCTTATTTTGGCTGGTGCCAGGGTGTTAAAGCTGAAAGTAGGTGAAGTTCGGGAACCGGCAATACCTAACAGTGCAGTGGTAAATAAGAAGGTTGACCGGAAACCGAAATTGTGCGAGTAATCAGAGTGAAATCGAGTGAAGTCCGGAGCTTGTAGAGTGCTGGAAGTTCGGAAACAACGTTGGATCGATTGGAATTGGAGGTTGCGGTCGCCACCTGCTAGGAGCAGCATCAAATTGCTGAGGATAACAGAGCTTACAGAGGTATTCTTTGGGGTGCAGCGCAGGACCGTATTGTAAGTCGATCAATTTCGTATTTTTGGTTGTAAGTGGTCTCTATTTGAGTCAGAATGGCAAACTTATCTGAACTTAGAATAAAAAGGGGTTATATTAAGGGCAGGTTAACAAGGTTTATAACACATTTCGATAATCTAGATTTACCCAAAAGTACTGACAGGGATTGGTCCATATTAAGCTATAAATTGGAGAAGTTTGAACCCGTCTGGGATGAATTTATGGTATTTCAGAATCAAATAGAAATTAAGAGCCATGGAACTGAGGAATATGATTTGGAAATGGAAAAAAGGGAGAAATTTGAAAACTTGAAAAAAATTTTGATTTTTGCGAATTAGTGACAGACATAAACCACGCATTACAAAAATACGTCGTGCCGGGTAGTAACAATCTTATTCGAAACACTTGGGCTGGGTGCGGGTTCTGGAAAAAATAACAGTAATGAAGGTAATGTGCCATCATTAGTGAAATTGCAACCAATTCAGATTCCTACCTTTGATGGGCAATACAGTAATTGGCTGGATTTCAAGGAAGTGTTTACTGCATTAGTACATAATAATTCAATATTACCAGATTTGCAAAGATTTTACTATCTGAAAACTTCGTTGAAGAGCAATGTTTTGGAATTACTCAAGACAATTGAAGTGTCCGATAGCAATTATAGTGTAGCATGGCAATTGCTCGTCAAAAGGTATGAGAATAAGAAACTGATAGTGCATAACCATATAAGCGCCATTTTCGATTATCCCAGTGTAAAAAAGGAAAATCGTAAAGAATTGAGAAAGAGAGTCTGAACGATAGTATGACCAAACATCTTAGGTCTTTAAAAAATTTGGGGTTAGATGTAGATTAGATACTGCCTGGGATCCTTTGATTATTTATTTAATATCAGACAAATTAGATCTCTTTACTCGCAAGGAATGGGAGTCTTTTAAATGACAATGAATTGTGGTAACACATACATAGGCCAAACTGGACAATATCTAAAAAAAAGAATATACGAACATAAGTATAGGCTAAAAATAAAAAAATTGCCCAAAAGCAAGAAAAAGCCAAGACAGCCAGCTTACAAAACAAAGTTTCGCCTGGCATCTCCTACGCCGCCAAAGCTTCCGAAGCCCAGGCTCAAGCACCCCCAAAGCCCACCGTTTCAAACCCCCCCGATCAAGCTGCCCAAAAACATTACATACCCGACATTACTCGCTGGAGATTTGAACTCCAAAAACACTTTCTGGGGCTGCAGGAAAACAAACCCTGAGGAGCGCAAGCTCCTCAACTACGCACAAGACTTACAATTCCAAATTCATGCTCTCTCAGAGCCAACACACTATGACCACAATACCCCCGACATTCTCGACATTGCCATCTCCAAAGACATTTACCACATCCTCCACGTTGCAAACTCAGATTCCCTTAGTTCTGACCACAACCCTATCATTATCAATATTAACGAACAGTACACTAACAACCCTTTAGCCCCAATTTCTTACACAGACTGGGACGCCCTTGCATACCACCTTGGAGAGGCTCAAATC
>NW_026018165.1:575075-576598 GCF_020466585.1 Dendroctonus ponderosae
CCTGGAAAGTACCTAAACTCTCAAACTCTTCCAAATTAACTCTCTAGGCCAACCGCCACAAACCACTACTTTTCGCGCTCCGTACCCCTACTTTTATTCTTCTTCGTCCGCTCTCAGCCCGAAACCACCAAAAGCCCCGCCCTAAACCCACAAAGGCTCTTGCAGGCTACCATTAAAGACAAAAAGCCTTAATTGGCTATGTCTGCGGTAAACATCATGTCACAGGATGAACGCTGGCCGTGAGACACCAAGTCAGATTATGCCTGTTTCGGATACTAAATAGATGAAGGTAAAAGATTATTGGAAGTTGTTTGTAACGATGTCAGAATAATGGGGCAATAGTCTGCGCGCTTTCCGGCTGTGGAAGATTCTTTTAATAATTAAAAAAACTGTGAAAAAGCGTTTGTTGGGCATAACTTTAGAACCGATGATGCTTTTTAAAAATGTGTTTAAAAAAAGACGGTGTTTTCATAAAGGTCGTTGATAAACAATTCCAGCCGCGGGATAACTGCAAGCGCCGCTCATAAAAATTCCTGATTTTCAACTTAATGTTTAAACAATTTTCCATTCAGTAATGATATTTTCCTTCATTATACGTTGTAGTACAACTACAACGCACGAGTAAAATACAGCCTCAGAGAAGTCTCTCCGGCTTCTTAAGAACAACTTATTTAGAATCTGGCAAGAGCCCTTTTTACATAACAAATTGGAATGGACAAAAAGTTATAATTATTTTTGAGCTAAAATTTAATCCACTTATAAAGTATACAAAGACCATCAAAAAAGTTAGGGCGGGGTATAGGTCAATTTTTTGAAGCAAAACTAAATTAATCGGCGGTTTTCGTTTAGTGCCCGAAAAAAATGAAATCCGACTGGAATTACCTCAGCCAGTTACGGTCTTGCTCAGGATACAGCCAAGTATGGAAAACCCTTCACGGATGAACGGTATGTTAAACAATATTTTTGTTAAATATGGCTGATCACCATTTTCAAGCTGAATTGTTTTGTGGTGCAATAACGATGCAATTATTCCTTTTCCATTTAAATAAATAAATAGCAAACATTTCATATTCGTGAAGAAATTCAGAATATGTCCGTCAATTTACTGTTATATAGAAATAAAACAGCACTTATACACACAAAATATTTTCCTCTCAATTTAGCTTCGCCGATGAAATCAAGCAAGTTTACTTTCTTCTGAAGGCCAAGTGAAAGAGAACAGTTTTTAGCCTACTGGTGAAATCACTTTAACACAACACCCGTGCCCTCAAATGCACTTTTACTTTGTCGCCAAAAATTAAATTTGTTAGTTGGTTGAAAACATAGCTGGTTGGAAGTACTGGGCGCCAGTTCTCGTTTTAATGTATCGTAAGCACACATTAAATCTATGAAGAAAATACTGAGTGACAGAATAACAGTGGAAATGAAAGTGAGTGCAAGTGTTATATCACTAATTTACATAATTGCCATGAAGGATTGTCAAGCATTGGCTAATTGGGTAAGTGGGTCGAAATATGGATAAC
>NW_026018165.1:576698-576835 GCF_020466585.1 Dendroctonus ponderosae
TTATGCAATTATTAACGTATTTTTGTATCTCTAGATGCATATGTCCCCAGAAATATCGTTCTTGAACTTTCCTAAGGGTTTCCTTATATCCCGGATGAGCCTGATCCTTGGAGTCGTGGTAATAGGATAATAATTGG
>NW_026018165.1:577122-577240 GCF_020466585.1 Dendroctonus ponderosae
TGGTTCCGGATCGTAACTAGCTTCTTCTGGTTGCCTAGACAACAAGTCGGGCAGTTCATTTTGCTTTCCCGGGACATGTTCGATAGTAAATGAATATTCCTGAAGAATCAGTGCCCAT
>NW_026018165.1:578239-578690 GCF_020466585.1 Dendroctonus ponderosae
GTGGGCTCGATTACCCCCGCATGGAGCATTTCGTCCACTTGTTCATAAAGAATTCGTTTCTTTTCGGGAGAGAAAGGGTAGCATCTAAGGTTTACCGTTGCGTCCTTTTTCAGAAGAATTTTATGAACCGTAGATCGAGTCGTCGGCTGCTGGAGTCCCGTATCAAAAAGATCCCTAAATTCCTGAATTAGCTTAGTTAATTCTGCCGGTTGTGGACTGGATGTTTCTGGTAGCTCAATTAACGAGGAAATGTCTTTAGGGGGTGGCTGCCAGTATACCGTTTGACGCGTCGATGTTCCAATGTACGTACACTGCCGGTTAAAGTCAATAGTTACTTGCTGCTGTGGACAGAACTTTACCCCAAGAATAACATCGTGTGTCAGCGATTCCACTCCTAATAACACTACTGGAAATTTGGATGTTCCGATTTGTAGGTTGCCCGTTACTTGGC
>NW_026018165.1:579000-579104 GCF_020466585.1 Dendroctonus ponderosae
GCATTTCGCTCGTCGCAGAGAGCCAAAACTCGAGCATTTGGTTGTAATGGGCGGCCTTGTTGATCGCGAGCATTATTTGGAAGAACCCGTTGATCCCGTCCTTG
>NW_026018165.1:579498-579677 GCF_020466585.1 Dendroctonus ponderosae
TTAATATATGGGCGCATTGGATCGAACCAAGCTTTAGCTTCCTCGCGAAGTTGAGCTGCAGCTATCTGGCTCCGCTCTTTTTCGTCCATTATCAAATTGGTCGAACACCAGTCGGCAATTGCGTTTATGAATGTCATAGGACATTCGTGAATTTTTCCCGAAAAAATGGGTTTTTGCGA
>NW_026018165.1:579777-582368 GCF_020466585.1 Dendroctonus ponderosae
AAATAAAATTAACTATGCATTTGAAACGCCCGTGCGAAACCCTTGCTCCGTTAGTTCACCCAGCCCCCGGCGAGGGCCTGTTTCCAATGTTAACACGTGAACCTCTCGTCTCATTATTTCTTGTCCCTGCTTTAGTCTTTCTGACATCGTTATCGCGTCTCCCCTTACCGGTGCACGTGTAAATATAACTGTGATACAATTTCGGTGTTTTATTTTCTTATTGGAGGAATACAATCTCCATAATTGGTGACCCGCGACAAGTGTAAGCAAACAATAATCATAATGAACACGGGAGAAACAGCCAGCAGACCGGAAAACTCCGAAAATTTCATTGGGCTACCAGAAACCGTCGCAGCTGCTCAATGAAATGACAAGGCTGGGAGGATCGTCGGTGTCTCAAGAGGTGCTCAAGACATTGTGGATGCAACATCTGCCCGCCCAAATACAGTCAGTGCTTACAACAAGTACCGACTCCCTAGACACACTTTCGAAAATGGCCGACAAAATTGCCGAAATAGAGCACCCCAAAACCTACGCCGTTTAGCACCCCGAACAGCACAACTGTACGGAGGCATACAGGGAGCTGATTAAGAAGGTAGAGGAGTTACAACTGGAACTGAACGACAAGTCAGGGTACCGAAGAAATAACCCAGGATACCGCCACCGCAATCGCTGCCGTTCTAGGTCATCCGCCCGCAACCACAACCATGCCAATCACCAAGAAAATTTGTGCTGGTACCACAACACCCACGCAAGAAATACAACCAGGAAAACAGCCACCCACAATAAGGGCGACTACCAGCATGGGAAATGCAAGTCGTCGTCCTGCGTGTGTGAATTGTGTAAGTCATAGGCTAGTGATTAGGGACCCTGTTACAGGAATACGATTTTTAATCGATTCAGGTTCGGATGTCTATATTGTGCCCAAGTCGGGAAAAGACCATCAAAAGGTAAACGTATTTATATTATACGCGGCTAATAACACGCCCATTCCCACTTACGGAACTAAATCCCTCACTGTCAGTCTATGATTTGTTGGCCTGGACCTTTTGTTTGATTTTTTCTGGGTGTTGGATATTATTTGGATTTTGTTTTTGTTACGTTTATTGTGTACTTTTCCGCACACAGTGACGACAAGTACGCGGAAGTAATTAATTTGTGCGCAGAAGAACCTGCGCGGAGGCGTTATAGTGACCTCATCACGCGATCCAGGTAGTGAAACCAAGATCCCCGTGCCCCCTGCAGCACCTACCTCGAGGCTGAAGCCACGGGAGTCGTTGGCCGTCGCTAACCGGTCAGACGTATCTGACCGGCCTTCCCCCTATCCGCCACCTGGGGACGCGCCCGATGGGTCGCTCAACCTGCACGGGTTCGCTTTCGTTTACTGAACCGCGTGCCTTTTTTATTTTTTCAGAACCACGCGCTTTGACTTTGTCTACAGAACCACGTGCTTCCTCGATTCGCTGGGCCGCGTGCTTTTCGTTTACAGGACCACGTGCTGCTTAGCATCGCTGCCCAGACCACGTGCTCCAGTCTCTTTTAGAGGACTTCGTGTTCCGCGGCATCGCTCGTCCTTTGGACCGCGTGCCTGTACTTCGCAGCGCTACCTACTTCCTAGCCTCGCTTGCCTCGAGGACCGCGTGCGTCCAGTACAACGTGTGCGCCTGACCGTTAGTGACTCCGCGTGTGCAGACAATTCCACGTGTGGGCAACTTTTGTTTGTGAATTGTGTGTGAAGTGATGGTGGCCTAAAATGATTAGTTCCAGCCGACCAGACCATTTAAGTAGTCAGTCCTCCTTTGGGTTAACGGTAAAGGCTCTGTAGAACTGTCTGCCCCCCATTTCGAGCGCTTGCATTTGCCCTTCTCGACTGGCCCCGCCTAAGGCCATCAGCCACGACAATCGCTCAATTAAGGCTTAATTTGAAACTCAACTCATCCTCTTAATCCTAATTAACTCTGTTAATTAATTAATCCTAAACCTTTTGTAAATTGAGGTAAAAATTTACTGGCATCCCTGGACTTAAGGCCCTCAGCCTGTCGCTAACTAAACTGCTTAGCTCCGTTGCTGAATTTGTTTAGTAAACTTTGTGTCAATTCTTGTTTAATTGGCACTCTGCCCTACCAAGTGGTATTGCTTTTGCACTTCTCAATCATCAACAATCTCCGCTCTGGGATTGCTTTTTCAGGATCACCGCTCCCCTCAGTACCCTGTTCCCCCTTCCCACAAGTTGCCAATGATGACGATAACCGCCTAAGGCTTGTTATCGTGAGCCCGGTCAGTGGGACATCCTGTGCGGGTAACTGAGGTAACTTTTTCCTCCTATTCCATCCCCTCGAGCAAGATTGTTGTGATCACGAGAAGGAGACATCGCGCCTCCATTCCAATTACTCATTGGGTCAGGCAAGGGCAGTTGTCCTCCCCGTGTAGCCACTTTCAGAGGTATTATTGTGTGTTTTGTATATTGTATACTTCTTCGTATATCGTACATTTTGTAGACCGCATTCCTTGTTCGTATAGTGTACGGGAGTCAGTACTAAAGGCACAGACCTAAGGAGTCCCTCTGGCCAATTTTTTTTTTTTTTTTTTTT
>NW_026018165.1:582468-583246 GCF_020466585.1 Dendroctonus ponderosae
GCGAGACCGTCACAGCGGGAGATCGTGGCTAACAGCTGCTCGTTCCCTAAAACCGCGTTCCTTTATACGCGAGCGACTGACTCCCCGCCACCTCACCCCCCCATCTAGAGGGGATGTAACCTCAAAAAGGGAATTTTCCTTCTTTGAGGTTCATTCAACGAATCGCGTGGTTGATTGGCGAATTTATTCGTCTGTTTTGGCGGGCACGTAACTCTGCCAAGAGTCATTACATAGTCTCGCGAATAGGTCAGAGCTATAGGGAGCTGAATAATATTCTTGCGAGGAAATATTATAGTGATTGTGTCTTAAATCTTTTTCCTGGGGATTGAGTGTTATCCTAGGGGGCGCCTTACTCAGTTCGGGCGTCCTAGGTGCCATTTCATTGTTCCTCAGAAGTTGTTCGATTTTATCAATTTTATTAGACAGTTATTCCAACTCCTGGATGGCCTTTTTTCGCGCGTGTCTTACTATCAGGCTTCCTTCGGTATTAATTGCGTCCAAACTTAACATAAGCCTGGTTAGTTGCTCCATGGCAGCTTCAGTTTCTCTTAAGGTAGGCGCTTTCGTAAGCTCCAGGAGTTGTTGTCGCTGGTGGTGGCTACGGGCTAGTACCGCACTTATTTGATTTAATGCCCGGGATTCCGCGTCAGTCAATTCTGGAGAAGTTCCCGGCCTAGGCTCTTCTTGATGGGAAGGCGCAGGTACGGGAGTAGCTATTGGATCAGCAGTTCTGGCCATATCCTCGGAAAATTCGTATTCCTCCTCAGATTCTGTTTCC
>NW_026018165.1:583272-583619 GCF_020466585.1 Dendroctonus ponderosae
GGGGGGGGTCTGGATTTCCGGCCGGAGCTGGTCGAATATCGTCCAGATGTATATTCCATTGCCCTCCAGACACCAATATTTCGTACGTTGTTTTACCCGTTCGCGAAATCACCTCCCAAGGGCCCGTCCATTTTGGTACAAAACTTCCCTGCTGACGATTTCTGACCATAACGAGGTCTCCGGGATTAAACGTAGTCACTGGCCTTTTATTTGACACATATTCCTTCTGAAACACCAGCTGCCTCTGGAAGATATCCCGGTTTCGGTTTTTACGTTGTGTCGGGTTTAATATCTTACGGTATTTTGGATATTGAGTGGCCCATTCTCTCGGGCACGGTAGCTCATAT
>NW_026018165.1:583719-584820 GCF_020466585.1 Dendroctonus ponderosae
ATCAGGGAGCTCACTTTTTGCTGTGGTTCTTTTGAGAGTGCTTTATAGAGTCTGGCGTAGCTCGGCATATTTTCGATATCCTTGCATTCCTTCCTCCATGAAGCCGGTACCTTGCCGGGGATTGTTTTGGCGGATGGCCGAGCGTGCACCCGTCGACGCGAAGACCAATGGTTTTTGATGCAGAATTGATCTTCGGTAGATCGAATGGGCGGCGCTTCTCCCATAGAGTGAGCATACGCAATATCACTGTTCAGGTGGCCGGCGCTGTCCGCGTTTGCCGTGTTATTATTAATTTATCGATAAAGGTTCCACAGTGCTTTTAGTTGGCTGTGGGAATGGTTTTAAAAGTTGGCACCAGAACGCCGTCAAAGGCAGAAAATAGGCCTCGAAGACTAAGATATTGTACAATACATAAAATAGTATTAAAAACACGAGAAGTTGAGAACTTTCGCTCCCAATATACAGGGTGATTCAAAATTGGCGTTATTCCTTTGGGGTTGTTGTCTGGGGGTGTCTTGGGAGTACAGAAAAAATAATAAAAGAAATTAATTGTTATAAAAAACTGAGAAATTTCCAAAAAACTATATCAGAAATACGGCAGCAATGTTTTTCAAGGTAATCTGCCTAATTAACATTGGGCAAATACCTGTTGCTTCATAATTATTTAAAACTCCCGTAACCATGGAATTATACAAAGTGACAATAAGATAGACAAGGATAAATTGTAAATTCAACAAGATTCGTTGACTGCGGAACGTACTTTCGATATGTCAACCTGTTCTCATCACCTTGAATATGGGTGTTTATAAATAACCATACAACACCAAACATTTTAATGGTTAACTCCAAATAAGCTAGTGCCTGTGTAATCTCCTTATTATCCTATGCTATTATCCTTCTTATGCTATGTTACTGTAGCATTTCCCCTGAACTAATCGCATATCAGCAAAGTCGTGAAAGTAAGTCACAGTTTGACAAATTATTGTTATTATTGACAAAGGTTATTCACCTGTAACTATCTGTTAATGACAAAAAACATCATTGCCGCTGTGACTTTTCATCAAAAAATTGTAGAAGAGAACTTTTTTGATATCAAAAATT
>NW_026018165.1:585421-607396 GCF_020466585.1 Dendroctonus ponderosae
ATTCAATGAATTCATTGAATCATGGGGTGAATGCGTTTGCTCGTGTTTGAGAATCTTGCAGACAAACAACTGAGCATTTTGCGTTTGGTAGTTGGAAAGTTTACTGCAGAAGGTGTGCAAGCTATGGGAAAATGCTTGATGTCGTGCGGATACGAATATGCCCTCAGCATTTCAAAAATGATGATTATGAGAGGAATTTGCAATCCCAACTATTGGGGTACTTGCCAAAAGCAAACGCTATAATTTATTGCACATCTCGCAATAAGGCAATCTGGCAATTGTAGGCTAGGATAGGCTAGCCTACAAAATAAATAAATTTTTGTTACTTTTCATTTTCAAGTTTAAAACCTGCTGCAAAGCATTTTGTAATTATAAAGTTGATTTATTAAAAAATAAATAAATGGGACAAAGACTAAATAAGCTATTTTTAATCACATTTAGCAGACAGGAAAAAATCACGAAACGCAGTGACTTCCACTGACGTCACGCAAATCGACGCAAGATCCTACCTTGTATTCATATCTCCTCGTATCATCTGAAATCACTCTCCACGCCCTTGGTTGAAAAAAAGAACTCACGGTTCTTTCAGCTTCTGCTATGTCACCCCTTTTGATCTCGCGAATAGGAGCTGTTAGTTTTCTGCGTAAGCAAGGCAAATAAACACGTTGCCTTAGAGAGATGGCAGTGCTACAGCAGTGCTGACCTAGTTGTCACAACTAGCAACTGGTTGACCACAGGTCACAGAGTAACCTCTGTGATCTGTGTATGTCTAGTTGACAATGAGTTGTTTACAATAGTTAACACACAGAATATATATAGGGGGATATTTTGTGAGTTAACATTCTTTAAATATTTACAATGTAGGTATTCAATTTTTCATTCGGTAGAGCTAAATCCCATCGTTTTTCCTCACGTGTGTTAAGGAACGGTGAGCAAAATAAGATGCAATAGTAAAAATGCCCTTTAATGCCGAACAGATATTTGGACAAGTACCTGTTCGTCCAATGTTTATATTATTAATACCCATAAGTAAAGAAAACAGCAAGGTAAGTGTTTAGTTGTATAATTTACAATTATATGTAAAAATGCTACTTATATAATTGAGTGCCGTCACCTGCTATATAATTGAGAAGTGCTGTTGCTATTTGTACACTTGCAATTAATTTTTTTGCTTTAAAGTTTACCATAAATAAGTACCATACCCACATTTTACAAGATCGAAAAATAGTGAACCATACACTAAATTTTCGAGGAAACCCACAGTTTTTAAATGCAGCCACACAATACTGTATAATCTATTTTTATTCGTAAAGAAAAGATTCAACGTACTTTTTATACAATAAAAGCTGATTGAAGACTTAAGATATATGTTATATTACTCAAAATATCTGTTATAGTCCTTCAAATTTGCCAGATCTCGCTAACCTTGAACGAAAACTAAACCAAGATCGATTGCGCTTGGATTCAAAAATATTGTGTTTTCCGTACGTGTGATGGGAATATGTTCACGATTCTGAGCTAAGTTTTCCAGATATCGAACAGATGCTGGCGTTCAAACCGTATCAAAGCTTTACTCTTACGCTTACAAATAAAAAAAAATTGGAATACTTGGCCGCTATGCAGAGATAACAACCTTGATAAAGTGAAAATAGTTCGCTGCGAGGTGTGCATAGCGTTTTTTGTTCAAAGAACATGGTTTTATTTACAGACGTCTAATTTTTGATAATTAATATATACAGTGCATTCATTTCAAACCGAGTCATCTTAAATAATTATTAATTGCAGGAAATTGCGGTTTTAAAAAATAGATATCTCAATTTAGAGATAAACTGGCGACCTCCAAATCAATATTTTAATTAACCCATCAAGAACGGAATGAATGTTTTCTTGAAAAAATCATAACTTGTTTATATTTGCTTTATTATGAACAAATTCAGTAGAAGTAGGTTATTTTATTAAAAAGTATACACACATTTCTGTAAATAGTAATTAAAACGTAGATGAAACACAACATGGCTCGACTTTTTACGATTTTCGATCGAATTTAAGTGCGTTTTGAATATTATTATGAAATTAATGTTCAAAAATTTCATTTTGCTTGTTTGTTTTCGTCAAAGTTCCGGCGTCCATATCTAAATGAGGTTTGGAAAAAAGTTGATTCAATTCAATAAATAGATATCCTACAATATCAGTGAAAAGTCTCCTGATAAACGGTATAACGGCAAGACTGCGGTTATGAGATTCTCGGATACCACTCAGGGATCGGTCCAAATCAATTAAAAAAAGACTTATGTTATGAAATATTCGATTTTTTTATGCTATGGTCTAAATATGGTCTGGAACCCAAAATCTTCGTGTATTTTAACTTTCCCTGTTGTGCCTAATCCATAATAATGAAAACAGAAGCACTTTGTTAATCCTATTTTGTCGTAAAGTTTAGTTTTCATTATTAAAACTAAAAATAAATTCGACATAAAATATAATATGTAAACAGTGAATGTGAGGTTAAAAACCATACGATCATCGTATAAAGTTAAACATTTTTTAACTTGGTACGACGACGGACGAATTGACAGATCTTCAACCAATAGAAACACGTTCATACCATAGTATCATCGTACAGAGGGATGCAAGAGGCACGGACTTAGTAGTTAATTATAAATAAAGTGTTTTTATTTATTCCCAGGAATAATCTTTTGATTTTTGATATTTTGATAAAAGTCTGCTTCAATCCAAGTTGATTGTGTTTCTCATCGGTATCATTGTTATTAAATTTTGAGCTGCTCTCTGAATTTTAAATGAGTGAACTCTCAGACAAACTACGTGAGAATTCTGATACGGTCACTGATATTTTACTCGTTAAACTTGACTCTGATGAGGAGTATAACTTTTTAGTATACGTTTTTACTTTTATGGGAGATAATGCAATACTAGTAGTTGATCACTTAATAGGCGAACAACTCTGACAAACTGTAGTTGTGCGAATGTTACATTGAGATGAGTTGCTTCTATACTTCATCATTTTACTCATCATACTTCTTAAATTTACTTGTATGGCTACCCATGTGCCACTACAAGCAAAGTTTTCGGTTCCTGTAACATCTTTTATTTGTTCCTGTTCGTGAAATTTCTCTTCAGATTTTACGTCAGGCGTTTTAGATGTACTATTCCATGTCTATTTCAAGCTGTTGCATAAAGTAAACAAAAATTCCACATAATGAAACAAAGATGAAACCTAAATCTAACGAACACACAGGGTTAAGAACCCTAAATATTATTGCTTTTATGCGAACTTACATCGAAATGATCCTCACAGGCATAAATGTTACTTTTTGCAGAAAGATCGGTGCAGTTTCGCCGCGCTGCTTTCAACCACAATTTCCGTTTCTTTTCGTTCAATGGCTCTTTTACAAATGTTTTCCTGGTGTATGCATAGTGGTACTTGTACACTGTGGCACCATACAGGACTTATAAGCCATTTTACTTTCAATAATTGAGAAATAAGCAAACCAACACACAATATTTACATTAGAGCATGGAAACCCGCATAAGCGCTGAATGTGGCGGAGCAGAATCATGCTTCGTGGCGTCACATTACGATCAGTCAAAACTCGTCGTTTCGGCGCGCTTTGTGTAAGTTTAAACTTTGATTGCTGATATATTTGTTACAAATAGACAGAATATGAAAAAAAAAATTTTGGGTCCGTATTTCTTCGTCATTAATCAATTTTACGAATGAAAAAAAAAATGCAACGACCACATTAAGCTTGAAAGTGCTTGTAGAGTTCGGAAGATATCTCGCTCATTGTGCCGTTGTCTACCTTCGATGTAAGCTCGATATCCCACTTCTGACACCACTTTTAAATCTCGTTTATTGTAAATTCATTGATAGTCCAAAGCGGAGTGACAATTCTCTATCGATGACAATCATAACAATAATAAATAAAAATAAGGTGAAACGAACAATGATAATTATTAATAAGGTGAAACGAGTTCAAATAGATCTTCACGACTTGTTTCTCAACGATTACTTAATTTTTTTTTCAATATTATCGAATATTTATATTCAAAAAAGATTTGTAATAGATCAGAGATTTTTATCCGAGCTTGCATAACTTATCCATTTTTAGAAACTTTCGTTTAGCAGCACTGTTGTCCGGGTTATGCTTGACAATATTTTCGAGCATTTCTGTTTTTTCTTGAATTCTTCGTTTGGTGAAATTACGCAATTCGCTATAATACACTTTAAAGCAAAAAAAATTAAAATTGTTTTTGCACAAATCCGACAAACATTTAATTAATAGAATCTAACGACTACCTGGTTTAACTTTTGTAGATGTAAGTCTGGAACGCCATGATTCTTACAGATGATTGCTATGGATTTTTCTATTTCGAGGAAAACAATATTTGCCCTTATTACTTTGGCAGCTATTTCCTTTTATATTACCTACTTGTTTAGCTCCTGTATCGCGTCCAACATGTCAAAAGGGATGCCGAAAGTAAGTACTAACACTTATTCACTGTAATTGTTATATCGTGTATGTATTGAATACGTGTACTCTTTAATCTGCCATCATTTAAAAGGGCGATTATTGAAATTTTAAAGGAAGCACACTGTATGTTGTATTTTAGGTATTAAAACTATTGCAGCACATCCATGGTGGGCCAACGAACACGAAACGGTTCAAGTTTAGCGTTCTTAACAAAAGCTTGCACAGTTCAATTTAATTGTCGAGGGGGAAACATTTTACACTTATTTCCGAACCCCTATCTTTAACCCGAAGATATGAACAATTTAACAATAACAATGATATTATAATAAGACATAACAATTATTGGTCCCGATAAGAAAGGACTGGGTGTCACTATGTTGTGTGGCACTTTTAAGTTGATGCCGCTCTGTGCGTCAATGCGTGAGAACACCTCGTCTCTTACGATGTAACATCTTGAACCTTGTACTTGAACCCTTAATCTCATTCAAGAATTTCGAATCGCGAATTCTAAAAAGAATCTAGTGTTGGCACATATTGAAGCGCTGACAATGTTGCATACTTACACATGCTACAAAACGAAATTTTTTTCAGCATAAAATGATCGGAAACAATTGCGGCTTATGGACTGATGTAGCGGGTATTCTGCAAAAAAAGTTTACTAAAATTTAAAATCGTTTTCGAATACCTAATATGTTTTTTGAATATTATGCAAGAGTAAAGTATAAACTAATCTATTTTTATATAACTACCTAGTCTCGAATTTGTCGATGACCATCTCTTTAAACTTGTGGATTTCAGAATAAACGTCTTTTCGATAGCTTTCTTTTCTTTCATAGGTAAAGCTGATAAGCGATCTTCGGTCATAGAGTCTTAATTAGTTTCAAAGTTGAGAAGCAACACTCGACTTCTGCTATGGTCATTGGAGTTGTGACAACCATTTCTGGCATTTTTTGTTTCACTCATCGTTTTATACAAATTATTTTTATCAAAAATTTTATGGGGGGTAGGTAACGCGCCATTTATTTCCCTACAATCGCTTCCAGAATAAATAACCGACAGTTCCGCGCGGAGTCGTTCTTTTTCAAAATGTGGATAAGTTGAACAGTAGTCAACTTGTGTTCAGGAAACTTGCCACAATACTCTCCAAACTGTTCAGGAAAAAGAGCAAATGCAGTTACAAGATGATCTTTGAAAATAAATCTATCTTTGACGGAAATTGTAATTATGTCACATACTTCTAATACTGCATCACGGTTATCGAATTTGCTATTTCCGAAACGTTTTCATTTATTTGGTGGTGGATCAGTGCATATATTTGAAACTTTGTTAACAATATCGTCAATGGTATTTAGAATATGAACAATTCTTTGTTCTAAATTAGCAATGGCATGCATGACTTGTGTTGGATCTGTTTTTCTCTTCTGCAGTTGATTGAAGGAAATATTCACATGTGGCATAATGTGGGGAAAACTGTAAACCAAAAAATGAATGAAGGAAATATTCACATGTGGCATAATGTGGGGAAAACTGTAAACCAAAAAATGAATCCTGGTTCTTGTATAATACGTCCAATGGAGTCAGCGGCACTGAAGACGGTTGCTTGAGTAAMATTTTCCACTATTTCTTTCATGCGTTCAATCTGATAAATTTGACTCTATGGTTTCCAAATACAACATTAATTGTACGAATTTTAAAATTSCAACGAGTTGCAGCGCCATGCGGAATTTKTCTTCGCACAATTTTGTTTAGTACTTCTACACGTTGCGGAGAATTACTGAAAAATCCAGGGATATCTTGTAACTTTCCAAAAAAGACACGTACTTTAGCGTTTGCAGAAGCTGCTTTGGACAAAATCAAATTTTATTGATGGACAAAGGGATATTTTTGTTTAATATTTGCCTATCCTGCATGTTGTTCACTCATAACTGCTGCTTCTTCGTAACTCTGCGCAATTAACTTATTAGAAGAATTTCCAATTAATGGGTCAATAATACTTAAAATATTTTCAAATAGAGTTTAAGCATTGTAATTTTCAAAATTTAGGTCCGAAAACGTTCAACTGGTTCTTCATCATCGCGTGTATCTTAAAATGACCACTAGTTGAGTTTTTGCAGATACATCCGTCGTTTCATCAGCAATAACAGCCCAAACTAAAGCTTTCTTAATTTCTTTGCTTATTTATTCATGGCAAAACTCAAGTTCACAATCCAATAATTTATTTTGAATTTCTTTTGAAGTACTTTTAAATACAGATGCCTTTTGCAGATGTTCACTCAAAGTTAAATCAAGTGCAGCAGCAAAATTGATCAATCCACGAAATATTCCAGGATTTTGCGAGGAATCAATTTAAATGCTCGGCAAAATTTAAGGCAGTTTATATTTTTTTATAGGTCCTATGTTTTGCCACGTTCTCGTTCAATCTCTTTTTCCATCTCTATTTTAGGCGGGTCACCTGTTCCAACTTCGTCGCCATGCTTGTTCGGGTATCAAATTGTCACTCTTTCTAGGTTTGCATATGCTTCTGTGACCTAAGGGTGATTTGTCGCGTGCTATATTTACGATACGGGTGTTGTCTATCCGGTTGATGTGTTGGTTCCATTAATTTTTTCCACTCCGCACGCTCTCCTAGTATTCTCGCTTCGTTCTCTGTCCAGCAGTGTTTTTCCAGCAATCCTTCGAAGTATTTTCATTTCACTCGTCTCCAACATCCGCCTGGTATTTGCTGTTTCAGGCCGCGTTTCAGCTGTGTACGTCATTAAAGGTTTAGTTATGGAGTTGTATATTATTGCCTTCGTTTCTATTCTCATGTGTTTATTTCGCCAGATTGTATTATTGCCAGACATGCCGCTATTCTGGCCGCTTTATTGGTCTGCTCGCGTACTTTGGCCTGAACGTCTCCATATCCAGATAGCTCCACGCCGAGATACTTCAGTTTAGTTTCTTGAAGGTTGATTTTTTCATCGACAGCGAGCCTGCATCTTAACGGGCTTTTTGATGTCATACATTTTGTTTTACCCGTATATATGCTCATATTAAGTAATTTTGCGGTTCGACTAAAAGTTTGTAATAGTAAGACTATTAGTACTAATAGTACATCATCCTCACTCTCCGCGATCAGGTCTGCGTCGTCAGCGTAGCCCAGTATTTGAATCTTTCTGTCGCCCATTCTGTATCCTCTCAGCTTGTCTACCTTCTTGATTATTTCGCCTTCATGATGATATTAAACGGCTTAACGAGTCTCCCGGTCTAATGCCCTTCTCGATCGGTATTGCCTCGGTATATTCGTTGTTAACTTTATCTTGAGCTGAGTTTGCCGTGTATTTATTTTGGATGTTTTTTATCAGGTTGTGAGGGACTTTACTTACTGATAAAGGAGGTGTATAATATATTTCAATTGGACGCAATCTAATGCCTTTTCAAGATCTATAAAACATAGATATGCAGGTTTGCTATATTTGATTTTTTCATTATCTGTCTCATGACAAAGATTGCGTCGTTACACGATCTTCCTGTTCTGAATCCTTGTTGTTCATCTGAAAGAGTAATCATACCATTGATTATGTTCGTTATAATTTTTGTTGTTAGTTTTAGGGTAGTGTTCAATAGATTTATGCTTCTGTAAATTGATGGAATTTTCTTATCCATTTTTTTGAACGTGAGGATTGTGTTGCTCGATCACCATTCATCCGGGATTCATCGGGATTTGCGGATAAGAATTACTAGTTGTTGGATGAGTCTCGGTCCCCCATACTTCAATACTTCATTTGTTATGTCGTCCATGCCCGGGCTTTTCCTGTTTTTTAGTTTTTTACGGGCAAATTTCACGTGGGATTCTTCTATTTGCATTACTTCGTTTGTTGTTATATTTGGTGTGTCGTCATGTGATCTTCCTTTTTATATAGATTCGTGAGATATTGTATTTGATTCGGGTGCCTAAAGCTTCCTTAGCAGTTTCCTTGATGTTCTTCTTTTCTTTAATTTATCCCAGCTAATATTTACGTCTTTCCAATCTTGTATGGGGTTTGTATTGATTTTTTCTTTGAGTCTTTTTTGAGTGATATAATATTTTTTTTCTACCTTAGCTGTTGTGCTTTTGTCTCTTCTTGGAGTTAAAGCTAATTTATTTTTTTATTTAGTTAGTTAAGTAGTTAAGCATATGTTTTCAGTTATTATTTAGTGTAATTTCGTAAAACTTTTTTTTGTCATCATTTCGTCATCTCTTACATTTTTAGGTGAATTATCTTCCGGTGCGTAGATCGATATTATTATTAACTGTTGGTCTTCTGCGACTACGTTAACTGTCAATATTCGAGAAGATATGTAGCGGCATTCTTGGATGGTGTTTTGGTATCTGTTGTCAACCGCTATTGCTACACCCTCTTTTGCTTTCTTGTTTCTACGCCACTGTGGATTATAGTGTAGCCTTCATACTGTGTTTGTTCTTTGCCCTTCATCTTAGTTTCTTGCAGGGCAAAAATATCGATGTTATTCTTTTTCAACTCACCTAGTATTTTTTGATCTTTGCTATTGAATGTTTTTAAATTCCAGGATCCGAATCATATAATGCGTTTTTTCTTCCAGTTTCTTAACCTATGCTGTGCGTGGGTCGTCATCTTGTGATCAGTCCTAATCTTAGGCATGGTTGCGGTTCTATGAACCTTCAGTATTTTCTACCTTAGGTAGGGTGCTAACCTGGCCTATGAACTCTCCTCTTTTATCCGGGCTTGGGACCAACAACGTCATCCACGAACTACTCAGTTCACCCGCGGTCATGCAAGTAGAGTTACGTTCTTCCACAACTCGATTTTACACCGCATGTGTTGTCCATGCCTTCAGGCTACATTCACTCCAGAAACATTATAAATCGAGACTTAAAGCCCGATAATTTACAGCTAGATTCTAAAGGCGACGTTAAACTTGTGGAGTTTGGATTCGCTATAAAACTGCAATCCGGTAAGAAAACATGGACGTTTTGCGTACGCCAAAATATGTGGTACCGGAAGCAATATTGAACAGGGGTCACAATATTAGTGCAGATTACTGGTCTCTGGCAGTATGTTACTGGGCTCTTTGAGTTACTTACAGGAACACCGCCATTCAACGGAAGCGACCCGATGAAGACTTACAATGTGATTTTAAAGGATGCCATAGATTTTCTCAAGGACATAACGAGAAATGCAACGTTCTGCTGTAAATTCTTCCAGTAAGCGGCACTTAATTGAGATCTAATATAAACTGTCCCAAGTAAAGCCAATTCCATGGTATTGCAAAGACGACTTTTTGAGTTTTCATGCTTTTTATTTTTTACTTAGATGCACCAAATCAGTTACCCCTACCTCCGTCCATGCTTTATCGCCGCTAAATAATAGACAAGGAAAACAAAATAAATCATTTTTCTTATTGCAACCACAAATCCACATGTTTTGTAATACATTTCTTTTGAAAATTGGCGTTTATACTATTTTCCTGTACTAACTCCACTTGTTTCTATAGTAATATCGACCTTTCTCCTTCAATTCAATTTTCTCTTCATAACTATACTTGAAAAATCTTTTCACGTTAATCAAATCGAAAACTGCATGGTGATGAAACTGATAAACTTAATTATTTCAAAATCGCACAATCACAGCACGATCTAATAATATAAATAAGTATAATCACCGTCGCCTAACGTGGTTATCTAAGTAGAACTGAAAGTTGTGCGTTCTGTAAGCGTAGTGCACTACATGCAGCTCAAAGCCCCGCTTAAAATTCAGAATTTAGGCGTGGTTGCACGAATCACAAGACTTCAAACGGCCCAGGCAAATTCTGTTTCTGTGAGTAAAGCTATAGCAGCGAATAGTAGTCTAAAGTTCCACTGATTTACTGTAAACGGTGTGTTTGGCTCCTGATGTCTGATATTATGTTAAGTATTAGGCCTGGTTTTGAGTAGTTGTATTGTAATTTGAAGGTATCATTTTGGGCAGTTCTGCAGATCATATGCACCAGCCGCCACTGATCGGAAATGAAAACCACGTCATTTTAACGATTTTAGACACCTGCGAAACAATCCAAATATTCGCTGCCTGTCCCTCAGTGTGAAACCTACGATCTCTTGGAGTGCTCTTTTCGTCTGTTTGGTGTATGCTCTGGTTTCCGCTGCGCAGGTGAGGATGGACCACACTACTGTTCTGTAGATCCTAGCCTTGCTGGTGATCTACATGTGTTTATTTTTCAAGATAGTATTATGTTCAAGATGGTATTTAAAGCTCATCACTTGTTCAATTAGTTGGTCGTTTAATGCCCGCTTGTATAGTATCGGTTCCTTGCTGATGGTCATAGGTTTTGTTTTCGGTATCGAAATGCCCCTGTTAGATTTCTTTGTGGCCTGGTTTCGTTCGAATAGCATTCCCTACAGGTTGTCCTCATTTTCTGCTATGAGAACCGCATCGTCTACATAGCACAATATTTAGAATTCGGTTTCCCATTCCGTAACCTCGTCCTACACTTTTCACACGTTTTATGACCCGGTTGAAGAATATCGGACTCAGGTTATCTCCTCGGCTGTTACGTTCCGCATTTCCTCAGTGGTTGAGGTGCCTGACTATTCTTGTACTGTTGTTGGTATTGAGTTGTTTTATTACCTGGATTATGTTGTTATTGGCTACTCGTCCTTTAGTTAGTCAACAAAGATGAGAATTGCCGGTTGGTTAAATTCTATGGACTTTTTGATGATTTGTCGCAGTATGAGTATAGTATACTTGATAGATGTGGGTTATTATTTTCGTGAACAGATTCATGACAGTGTTGAGAAGGCTTAGGCCTCAAGAGTTTCTTGGGTCATTCTTTTCTCCCTTCTTGCAGATAGGGACTGTAATACTTTGTAATGATGTTGTTTTGATCTCTGTTTTGTTTATGATGTAGTTGTCGATGTTGTTGAGCATAGCCTATAAATGCACTTGTTCTTCGGGGTTCTGGAGTTAACCATGGTTTGTGGGCTTTTGCGTTCGCGTTTATCTTTCTTTTGCAAATCGCTTCTTCTGACGTTGTTATGATATTAATTTTGATTTTCGACCAAGTCGTATCGATTGTATCCCCAGCTGTTTTTGGATTTGCTGTAATTCTTTCCTTAAACCGTGATTTGTATAAGTCATTGACTCTGTCGTTATCGAAGCATTATATGTTGAATTTTTCACGGATTACTGGTAATTTTTTACGGATTAGTTGCTCTCCTAGTCTCATCTTACAAATCACCAGTCTCTGCCCGCCTCCCATGTTCGGATCAATGAGGCAAGCGATCGTACATCGGAGATCTGCGTTGCGTGGATGTTTCTATTGGTTATAGTGGACTGTTGATCTCTAAAGTTGGACCACGTTATCTTTCTCGTTTGATGTGTCTTCATTAAATCTTTGCGGAATTCCGTTGATGACCTTATTGCCGATCTTAGCGTTAGTAGTCTCCGGCTAGGGTGAATTTATTAGGTATGGGGTATGGTGTTTAGTAGTACTTCTAGCTGGTTGCAGAACTCTTGTTGTTTCGTTCCCCTTCTTTCTTACTTCAGATATTGCACATATATCCAATGATTGTAACCCCAGGTGGACTGTGCACTTTCATGAATATTTTCTGGTCTTTAGAATTCCAACAATTGGTGTTCCAACATCCCACTCTTAATATGATAGTTTTCCAATCTCGTTTCTTCCGTAACCGCGCCGTGTCATTGTTCCGTTGTATCCGTTCGTTTTCCGGGATCGTTGTCGCTGTCCTCTATCTGTAAATGTCATTGATTTAACGACAAGCGTTGTGATAAATATAATTGTCCTGACTCCGTGCAAAGTATTATTAATGCTGGGTGAATATTGACTTAAGCAGGTCACATTAGGTTTCTAACAACCAACATTTGTAATGCTAACATTCTACTCAATCGCCCTATCCCTAAGTAGTCTTTGCGAAGGCGCAGATACTATCCATTCTTTTATTGGTTCAACTATAGGCAGATGATAGTATTTAACATCGGAGGTGACTGGATCGCTAGATCTTAAATGCAATAGCAGCATGTGTGAATTAACAATTAAAAATTTCATCTTTCAAACCTGTTACCCATAATTTGTTTTTCCTATACATGTAGAATGAAGTATATTTACGATACACTACTAGTTGAAGATGTTTGTTAAAAAAGCAATTATTTGCATATTTCTATTACTATTGTTTAGAAAAATAAGAACAATATTTAATTAACAAATTAAACAACATGATTAATATTGTTTTAGTGGCGTCATAATCCGGTTGTTGCCAATGAAATACCTCTTATCCAGTATTCTACCTCTGTTCGGGTAGTTTCCCTGTTAGAAAGCAATGAGACTGATATATCACCCAAATACAGGTTATTTCGTGAACAGGGTTTACATCCAGTACGGCAATTACCAAGTGCATTAGTTATTGGTAAGTATTTTATTAGTAAGAACCTTCGCAATTAATACTGTAAATGTACTAGCTGGTGTACTACACAAAAGTTTAGATAATGCCAGTTTGCAACCTTCAACCAAAAAGACTTACATATACGAAGATAGACAGCTATATTCTTTGCTTCTGATCTGTATTTATTTAATGATTATTTGATTTTAATTACATTATCATACATTACATATATTACATATCATACATACAGGGTGGTTTTTTAGTGCGATAGAGTCCATTATTGCCGTTGCCGAAAGTTTCGAAAAATAGTTTCATATAAAAGTTGTTGACGCACAAAGTGCGCACATTTTAAAAATATCTTATATGATATAGAGTGTCTCAGAAAAGCGAGGCAAGATCAAAGTGTATTTTTTTAAATAGAACTACCCAGTTTTCATTAGCTCATGGAATGCAGCTTGAAAGCTGCATATGCACCGTAAATTGTTTTTTTCTTACCTGCGACGTTGGCAGATTATCGCCATTTTAGTAAAATTTCGCTTAAAAACATGGTATCTAAAAGTCAATTGTAGAACAAAAAAAAGCAGTTAGAGATACAAAAAAAATACGTCTTTCCAATCACCACAGATCCGTTAAATTCTTCTATTGAACCAAAATATCAATACATTGTACAGGCTGTTAACAATGTGGACTTCAATCTAAAACTTTTTAACGCAATATAACTTTTGTTTTTCAAATGGAAGTACCTGTATATTAATACGTCATTAGATAGACAATTTACAAAGTAACAAATTTGCATTTACACTTTAAGCTGTAAAACCAATCGTTTTCAAGTTATAAATTATTTTATTTACAAATTTCAAAAAGTTGTTACATTTTGTAAGGTGGCTATGGAAGTGAATAAATGTCAAAATTTGAATTGAATTGAATTGATCATTTACCTAATTATATCAAGTATTTTGAAAACTAAACCCTTTTGGGATAGATAACTGTACACAAACTTACCCTTATTTTTAATACTGAATAAGATAAAATTATCAAAATTGGGAGTTTCCGTTTGAAAAAAAATATTTTGGATGGTTTTGTCAACGTTATTTTGAAACTAATTTTTTTTAACACTTTGAATTAATAGTTATCAAAATGTCGAAATTCCATTAAAGTGAGTCCTTTTCGATAAGAAATGCAACTCAATTTAAGTAAGTAAAATTTAAAATATATCTCAAATGGTTTGACTTAGGTATAGGATATTATACATGAAATATATTTAGAATTTGGAGTAAAATTCAAAAATGCAATAACCATCTTAATCCATTTTGAAAATATTTTAGATCGCTTGCCCCTTGACTTTGGCACACTGTTCAATTTGTAAATATCTATCTATCTAAACTATACAGGATGATTCAAAATTGGCGTCATTTCTCTGTAGGTCTTGTCTGGGAGTGTCTTATGGGGGTAAAAATTAAATGTTATTAAAAACTCAGATACTTACAAAAAAGCTAGATCAGAAATATGGCAACAACGTTGATCATTGATCAATATTATTGATAAAATAAAATACAATTCTGTTGTTAAAACACAAAAAGTATTCCCAAGAGCAAGAAGTCCTGCCCGTTTCATTCCAAACATCTTTGTGTCTCAATCACTATAAGTTTGGGCTCATATTTTGAGCAGCTTCTCGTTCGGTTTTTAACTGCTGCTCAATTTGAACCGTTGCTCGGAAGATCAGAGATTTAATGTGTTCKAGTGTCCTGTGCATATTACATACATGGTAGGAATGTAGGCCCTTCCTCGGAGGAGTTATCGGGACAATTAAGTATCCGGTGATTGAGAAAGTGCAGTTTTTGCGCAATGCTTCAAGTACTCCTGGAAGGCTGCAATAATCTCCAATACCTGTTCCTCTAGGTATGTAAACCGAGCACCTTTAGATTGTCCACTATCTTCGTTGATTTCGGGCCTCTCGTTTAGTGTGTACGCCCTTTGCTGGTGTAAGTTCTTACAGCTTCTGCTATGTTACTATGGCATTTTCCTATAACTAATCGCATATTCGCAAATTCGCTGTTGGTTTACATTTTGTGAAAGTAGCTTCAAAATAAGCCACAGTTTGACAAATGCTTGTTATTATTGACAAAGGCTATCAACCTGTAACTATCGGTTAATGACAAAAAACATCACTGCCGCTTTGACTTTTCTTCAAAAAATTGTAGAAGAGTACTTTTTTAATATCAAAAATGTTCGCAATTTGACAAAAAGATCGGAATTTTTCTTTTCGAATGCTTAAGTATTCCAATAGGCTACCAATCAAACGTGGGACCTTTTCAAAATAATGCTTAATAACGAAATTTTCCCATGTTTAATTTGTAGCATATTGAAATACTTAAGCATTGAAAAAACATACGATATTTGCTTCAAATTACAAAAATTTTTGACATCAAAACGTTCTCTTCTACAATTTTTTGATAAAAAGTCAAAGCGGCAATGATGTGTTTTGTCATTAATAGATAGCTACAGGTAGATAGCCGTTGTCAATAATAGCAATAATTTGGCAAAATGTGACTTACTTTGAAGCTCCTTTCACGAATTTGCGATTAGTTCAGAGGAAATGTCACAGTAACATAGCAGAACCTGTAAGAACTCACGCCAACAAAGGACTAGAGTGGACGACAATAAATGTTTGGGTTCCAGACACAGAGGAACAAGAATTGGAGATGATTGCAGCACAGGGGGTACTCAGAGCATTGCACAAAAACTGACACTTTCCCAGGCACCAAATAAATACCGGCTACATTCCTACCACGTATGTAAGGTACATACAGCACAAGGACACCTTAAATCAATGGATTACTGAACACCGGGTATAAATTGTTGTTGAGTTAATTAACCGAATATGAAAAGCTGCTCGAGAAGAGTGGATAATAAGGTGATTACACAGGGACTCACTTGTTTGGAGTTAAAGACGCAAATATATGTTTATTTGTAAACTGTAAACTTATCAATTCGAGGTTATGAGGACAATAATTGACATTTCAAAAAAGTACGTTCTGACGTCGAATGCTGTTGAGTTTACCTTGTGTATTTTATTGTCACTCTATATAATTCCATGGTTACCGGAGTTTTTAATAATTACGAAGCAACCGGTATTTACGTTACAACTCATAACGCAACGGATACGAAACATTGTTGCCGTCTTTCTGAGATTTTTTTTTCAAATTTACGCTCAAATTTTCAGAATTACGCAAATTTTGAATCACCCCGAATTTGAAGTTATTGATACTTATTATGATGCTTTTAAGATCGACGAACAAATCGGTGTTATAAATTAACAATTAATGCCCGTATGCACCGACAGACTTTAATCGCGATTAAGCCTTAAACCGGTTTGAAAATCGTAAACGGTATGCACCGTCGACTGTTTTGACCTTAAATGCGTTTAACTTTAATCCGCCCACGTCCGAGGATTAAGTTCTTAAATTAGTTAAAATACTTAAAACCTTTAATCTTTGAAATTGAGGGTTTTGTTATAGACAAAGACGAGGTTTTGTTTTCATCCTAGCAAATTCTAGTCGGTTTGTGTGTTAACTACTTGGAAAATGGCGTTGGAAGAAGAAATGATCTTAGACGATGATATTGATGTTTTAGAAATAATTGATTATGGTTTTCCAAGGAGACAATTACTCTGGACGCTGCAGTCTCTAAAGCAGGAACTGGGTGCCCCGGAATTGAAATCAATTTCTCCTTTTTTCCATGCTACCACTTTTTGATGCAAAGAGGATCAGTCTTCTATCACGTCTTTGTATTATTCCGCAATGAGGCTGAATAAGGCAGCCTTTTCTTCGCAAGATAAATGTGGAGCCCGCTTTCCTTTATCCATCGTCCCACGTGCTTTTAAAATAATCAATGTACGACGTCACAACATACACCACAATAGTGCTCGAAAAATCTCTTTTTAAAATCTAAAATACTCGAATATCTAAGGAATATTCGAGTAGCACCTAGTTATAAAAGTAGATAAACACGCCTAACATAGTAAAAACACAGGTACACACCTGAACCGAAAAACGACAGCAGAAATTAATGCTCAATTTAAGATTTATGTCTGCTTTAATTGCAAGATTCTGGACTTCGCTTTTATATAGTGAAATCGCCAGTAATTTTGTGATACCCTATTGTTAGATTTTCTCAACAGCTAATAACGGTTTTCATCGTTAATATATCTTTTCCTAGAAGAAAAATCGTTATCTCATATCATTTTTGGCAACTAGCCGCAATGGATAGCGGATATATTTTTTCCTTTTAACAGCGATATCTAACACGAACGGCGGCATATTCATTGAAACACCGCGCAAAAGTTGGTAACGCTAGTCACTAGAACACGGTTGCCATATCCTTACAAGGTTTAACTAATCCGCCGCTGAATTTCAATTAACTTTTAAACGCGTTTAGTTGATCGCAATTAGGTAGCTTGGCGGTGCATACGGCGGTAAGTGCTGGATTACCCAACGTCGTAGTGCATAAATTATTAATTCGTAAAATTTAACCTTTTTAAGGATCGGTTAGCCAGTTTTTTAGTTCTTAATCCTTAATTATTACGTAATGTTATGTGCCGCTGTGATATAACCTGAAATATTGTTTATGTTTTGTTTTATTGGTCTGTTTGCCTGTCTAATTTAAATTTATTGCAATGTTCTTGAATAATCAACAAATGATTGCACTCGGTCTGAGTGGCGTATTATTTACTCTACGTAGTACAGGTTTGAAGCTCAATAGGGGTAGTACGTGTAGGCGTTTTGGCGATCGCCCCATGAATCTTAAGAGCCACAGAAGGTCTTTTTGCCACCTTAATAAAGGATATGGTAAAAAGTGACTGGGATGAAGAGCATTTTTTAAATACACAAGAATGACGAAGTCAGTTTTTTGGTTTACAAGGATTGCTTGCTCCGTATTTGGCGAAATATATAAGAAAATTGCATTTGGAATCTGAGCATCGGTTTTTTGTCCCATAAGTGAACTTGCTCTTGCACCAGGTCCAACAGTTCATGTTCCAACATGTTTCCATAATTGTCTTCGGACAATGGATTGCACCAACCGATGACACGATCTTAAGTTCGTCTTTGAAAATCTTAAATTTAAGGACTCGTTCTCGAGTACTTGAACATGACGTAGCCTTCTTCCAACCTCACTTTAATCGCTAGGTAGTCAAATATACAGCATACGTATATGAATTGTGTAATCATAATGTCCTATTTTCATAAAATAAGTACCTACGTACATCATGAATTTTGAATGTCAACGTTTCGTTAACGCCCTTTCTGACTAATTGGGAAAATGAGAGATGGCGGACTTTCATTTGGCTGTACCCAATCACCATCAAAAGCAGCAAGTGATTGATTCACGCCATACAAGGTCTTATTATTTACAATGGATAATAATATTTTATCTGCATTACCCCTGGGAACCGAAGGCACGGCACAACTCCTCCGCCATCAGTTTTATAAAGTTTTTTATTCTGATTGGAAATGTGCTTCCGGATGTCTTCTTTTTGGTTATTGTGGAATTTCCTGATTATTGCGGTCGTAGGCGGAATTGTTGTTTAAAAATAATTTATTAATTGTTTTAACAAATAGCATTAAATTGGTCCGATATTTTCTACCATGTTGACTGCTTTTCTTGCGAAGACAAAGCATCTGTTTTTTTTATTGTTATTATTTTTATTATTATATTTTTCGGTGATCTTTATGAAACGCAACGAGCTCTAAGATAGTATCTCTTTCAGAAGCGCCAAAATTAGGAGACCCTTTCTGTTTTGCAGCCATGAGTGAAACAAAATTTTAAAAAGGTCTCGAATTTCGGTTAGAAACAACACAGACATGCAGAACAGAATGAAAAATACAGAGTTGCCGGTTATTGCCTGAAGCTTAGCTTCAGGCAATAACCGCTTAGAATTAATTAGCTTAGAACACGTGAAAAACGGATGGTGCAACTCATGAAACTTAAGTCGGACTTAAATTTTAAGGTATACTTAGGACGTATACGTAAGGACGTGCTTAGAAGAAGTTTGGTGCAAGTGGGTATAAGCTGAACAACCTCTGACGAGCAATCCTTATCTTGAAAACATCCGGCTTGTGTTTAAATCAAGGAATCAAATAACGGTTTTTCTCTGTCAAAGTGTCAGCTGTTTATAGGGATATGCCGCATGCGCATACCTGAAACATTTCCATTCATTAATCGTTAATTCGTAAAAGTTAAAAGTTCCGAACTTTTGAAGGTCACATTTTAAGGATTAAGTTACGTTTATGAATTAAGGACTTGGGTAAACGGTCGCATTTAACCAAGCGGTGTTAACTTGGATTTTATGAATTAAGTTAACGATTAAGTTTAAGAATAAAATTACGACGTTGGGTAATCCAGCACTAACATAATATACTTCCTTAGGTGTTAAGAAGGGAGGTACACGAGCCCTTCTCGAATTTATTCGAATTCATCCTGATGTTCGAGCGGCTGGTAGTGAAGTGCATTTCTTTGACAAGAACTACCACAGAGGTTTCCAATGGTACAGAAGCCACATGCCTCCTACTTTGGAGGGTCAGCTGACCATCGAAAAGACTCCCTCATATTTTATTACCAAAGAAGCTCCCAGGAGGGTTCAAATGATGAATCCTTCAACAAAATTATTAGTAGTTGTCAGAGATCCAGTCACGAGGTAAGTGGATATTTTAAGTTTCACTGTATCTGCTTTTTAGTAACAACCACCAATACCAATAGGCCAAGAGGTTTGCATATTTCACGTTAGAATAAGGCGTTGTTCTAACGCGACGTAACTAACGAGGTATTATGTTATGATATAACTCTTTGAATCGCTCGGGAATGGTTTACCAATTGAAAATATCGAGGTGCGCCAGCTTGAAAAGGTGTGCTATTTGCAGAAACAGCGAAACAACCAAGGGAATAAACCCTAATGATAAATTCTGATCTTCCAGGTTGTGGGTTCTTAGGTAATGTTAGCAACCTGTCTCAAGGTTGCAAGGCTTAAAAAAAAATAACCACATGCTCAAAGCACTGGTAGCCCAGCCTCGGAACCAGGGCAGATTTTTCGGATTACGACCCACGCGCAAAAAGGAAATAAACTAGAGGAAAAATAAATGAAAATTTCATGCTGGAACATAAAAACTCTATTCAAAAGACCAAGATATAATTCCCGAAATTAACGAACATAAGATAGACATATGCGCACTTTCCGAAACCAGAAAGAAACGTAAAGGAACAACAAAACTAAAAACTACGTCTTAGTAAACTCAGGAGTAGCGAAAGGCCAGAGAGCTGCATCAGGGGTTGGGATATTAGTACATGAGAAATATGAACAAAACCTAGATCAAATAGAATACGTTAGCGACAGAATCTTAAGAGTAAAAATGATATTAGATCATATCCTACCTATAAAATTAGTATACGCACCAGGAATCAGTAAACCACAAGAAATGTCAATATAATTCTACGACAAACTTCAACCGGAGTTGGACAAAATACCACAAATCGGAAAGTTAATGTTACTGGGAGATCCAAACACTAGAATAGGAAATGAAGTAGTAAATGGAGTGAAACAAAAATACAACGATAACGTTACTAACCGCAATGGCAACATTCTCAGAGAGTTTTGTGCACAGAATGAATTGAGAATAAATAACACATTCTTCTCCCATAAATAACAACGTAAATACACCTTCTATGACAACAGAACCAATACATCGCTAATCGATTACATCATCGCTAAGCGAATGTTCCTGCCGCAAAACAAATAGTAGATATAAGGGTCCTATCCTCAGCTAACATTGGAACAGACTACGAATTAGTACTGGGAAAGCTACGAATAGCAATTTCACAGTGCAAAAATAAGCCAACAATTAAAACCGAAACATTCAATATGGAATCGCTCAACCACGAAAGCGCTAAACAACTTTACTCAGACCGATGCAAACAACGTATTGCTTATAATCCAATAGTGCTTAATGACAATCCCAACGTAGCATGGAAAAGTCTGAAACATAACATATATAAAGGTGCAAATGAAGCTTTAGGAACACGCACGGTTACGCAGAGTGACCGATATTGTTAGGTAACAATAAACGTTTGTTCACTACAGAAATTATAAAACATCACAAGGGAAAAGAAGTAAATATATTTGCAACACAGAGAATTACCAACACGAAACCGAAATAGGTATATTCCGAAATAGGTAATATAAGGAACACCGTTAACAATAGTGTTCGAGAAATCAAAGAGTACTGGCGGAGGTAGTAATGCAATGGAGACGGATATGTACGGTTCGCAAAAATGTATCTGGAAATTATTGAGGGACATGAAACGAGAAACAAACGAAACAATTACGGAAGTAACGTGGGAAACATATTTTAGAAACGTATACGCAGACATAGAAATCCCGGAGGAAGCACAAGAAACCACACAAAACGATCCTCTAGAAGAATACACGCAAATCACGGAAGAGTAAGTAAGCGAGGTAATAAGAAAACTTAAAAACAGAAAAACTGCGAATAAAAATAAAATGTCAAACGAGCTAATAAAAAGCGAAGGAACTGCAATCATAGAAGAATGCACAAAACTGTTTATTATCGTCTTTAAATATAGAAATATTCCAGTTGAATGGAAAAACAGCATTACAGTACCCATCTTTAAGAAATGATACAAAACCGATCCAGCAAACTACCGCGGCAGAACACTACTAAGCACTTCTAACCAATATCATTGCCGAAAAATTAACCGCAATAACGCCAATAAGCGAAGAACAGCAAGGATTTCGGAAAAACCCGTCCACTACCGATGCAATATTCATGCTCAGACAATTAGTGGCAAAATTCATAGAGTACAGCACCCCTGCCTTGCATATCTAACCAAGGCTTTCGACAGAGTGCAGCCAAAATACGTTCTCACAATCTTTAAAAACGGTAATACGCCGAAAGAACATATAGAACTTATTAAGGCCCAGTTTCATCAGAAACAAGCGAAACGCAGTTTGACGAAACTAAGTTTATGTTAAACGCCGAAATTAAACGCGTTTAACGACGGACCGTTTTCACCAGC
>NW_026018165.1:608322-615917 GCF_020466585.1 Dendroctonus ponderosae
GAAGTCTACGAACATTTGATTGTTACTTATGTACTTTGTCTGTCCTGTCTGTAATTGTGTCGCCGATAAGCCAACTTCTCGGTGCTTTGCGGTTTCATGTCACAGAAATACAAATTTCTGCTAGAGATTTTAAGGCTTTCAGCACAACTACATCACATCCAATTGTACATGGGATGAGCTCCGCGATAGAGCTGATGTTCTAGCGTTCTGGGTTTTGTGAGATTCCAGCCAAGATGTTTTACCCAGTAAAATCTCCTTCCTGAATTTTACGGTTAGTTCGAGCAGAAAAATTGGGTTTGATAACGGATTATTGACGTCATGGACCCAAATGGTTTCTTGATAAGATGATTTTGCGATGAGAATCGTAATATTTCTCACTTTTGCAACGATGCCAGTGTTTGCAGTTTCTTAAACTGCGTTTCAATAAACGCAGTTTATGAAACGTGCCGAAGCGCTGGTGAAAACGGTCCGTTGTTAAACGAGTTTAATTTCGGCGTTTAACATAAACTTAATTTCGTCAAACTGCGTTTCGCTTGTTTCTGATGAAAATGGGCTTAAGGATCTAAGTAGTGACACACAAACGCAAATACGAGCAAACTCGACACTAATACAGCACCTCCGAACAACAACAGGTATTCGCCAAGGCCACAGCCTCAGCCCTGTGTTATTTAACACAATCATGGACGGATTAGTTAAAGCCACAAAGCACACTGGATTAAGATGTCGAATGAGAATGTATAAAATAAACATATTATGCTATGCCGACAACGCAGTACTTATCGCGGAATCAGAAGATGACCCCCAAAACATATTACAAGCTTTTAACAAACAGGCACGAAAACTTAACATGCAAACCTCCATAAACAAGACCAAATGCATGACTATAGCAAATGAACCCCTGCGCTGCAAACTGGCAATAGAAAATAATAATAAAAAATATCAGGGCATCTTAGATGAGCACATGAACACCTAAGCATAGATTCAACAGATCTAACCTTCCACCAAAAAGCGACGATGCTGAAGAAATCGGACCTAAAAATACATAAAATTAAGTTACTTATGCTATCAAACTACAAAAAAACGAAAAAGCAAATGGTTCAGATGACATATATTCTGAAACTCTGAAGATTATGGTAGAGAACGACAAATCAGGTCTTGATCTTCTAACATCACTATTCAACAGCATATGTTCGAGTGGTAGGATACTAGTTAGCTGGCTGAGATCTACGTTCATCACCCTACCCAAAAAGGATGGCTCCTCGAACTGCGACGACTACCGCCTGATAAGTCTCATGTCACATGCCTTCAAGACCTTCTTAAGAGTAATTCACACAAGAATTTACCACAAATGCGAGACCCAAGTTAACGATACCCAGTTTTTCCGGAATGGGGTTGGCATACAAAAAGCCCTCTTGTCTCTGAAAGTCTTAGCACAAAGATGTAGAGATATGAATATTGACGTATACGCATGCTTTATAGGCTATCACAAAGCATTTGACTGCGTTAAACACGAAAAACGAATACATATCTTAACATCTACAGGTATCGATAATAGGAACATTCGTGTGATTGGTGACCTATATTGGGGGCAATCGGTCGCAATCCGAATAAACGGCAAAACGTCAGGAAACGTCTAGATCATGAGGGGAGTGATGCAGGGCTGCGTCTGGTCGTCCCTTCTTTTTAACATATACTCGGAGGCAATAAGGCAATATTCAGAGAAGCATTTGACGAAACAACAGGATGAATAGTAGTGCATGGGAAGGTAATAAATAACTTAAGATACGCGGATGACACCGTCCGCATAGCCAGCAATCCAAGTGAATTACAGAGAATGATTCATAAAATAGTCTTTCCATGAACATATCCAAAACCAAGACCATAGATGAGATAGAGTAGGTCTCCTCCTGGATCCCTCGATAGATCAGGACTGTGACTCTAAAAGTGAAACCAGAGCCAAAATAGAACAGGCGAGGAAGGTCGTTGATAGTATGAAACTCTTTACTGGATTACAATTGAGCTTAGAGCTCAGGACACGCATGCTCCGTTGCTATGTGTTCTCTGTCTTTCTATACCGCAGTGAGAGCTGGACCCTGGAATCGACGAATTTATGATGTATCTCTATCGACGCGCATGCCAAGAATTTCTTGGATACAGAGGATAACCAATATGAAAGTTCTAACACGTATAAACAAAGGAAAGGAACTGCTACAGACGATAAAAGAAAGGAAAACATAGTATCTTAGACATATGAGGGGCAGCCGATACGAAATCCTGAAACTCATCATCAAAGGGAAGATTCGAGAAAAAGATCCATCGGAAGACGCCAGAACTAATGGTTGAAAGACATCCGCAGGTGGTTTGGGCGCACATCCACAGAGGCTTTTCGAGCAGCAGTTTTCAAAACCGCACTGTCCAAAGATCGCCAACCTTCGTAAGGAGACGGCGAGATAAGAAGAAGAAGCATATATTGCAAATCGAAAATGTGTACAGCTAATGACGACGCGGAATATGGTGCGGAAGCAAGAGCTGAAACTTCAGTAACAAAGAGAATCTTAAGAACAACTCAGATGAAGACCCTAAGAGCAATAACAGGACACACATAATTAACGTTAGGCAAACAATTAAAGACATATGAGAAAGGTGCCAAACCGACAGCGTAGTCAAAGGACAAGGAAAAGCAGAAGAGAATGGAACCAGCATGTGAACCGAATGAGTCCCGACAGAATAGCCAAGATAGTACAAAACACCACACCACATGGGAGAAGACTGGGTGGGATGACCACCAAAACGATTGTTAGTCAGTTGGCAATCAACCTCGCAGAAACTGCTTCAAATGAACCGGAATCAAACAGGCGATGCGCCCAGATAAAGAGGAAGAAGAAGAAAAGCATTTCAAAGCGAACATTTCAAATCTACGGACATGGGACAAAATTCCATCTTAATAGCAAATTGCATAACGAACAAATTTATAAGTATACATTTTTTCTCCAAAATGCATACTTACCGAGTTATATGCGATTGTTTCCCGGGAAAAAACGCGATTTTGTCATTATTTCACTTTTTCGTTGTTTATGTAAATAAACACACATTTTCAAGCGGGCGCACCTCGATTTCTTGAGCCTTGCAACCTTGAGACAGGTTGCTAACCTTACCTAAGAATCTCCAACCTGGAAAACCAGAATTTACTATTAGGGTTTATTCCCTTGGTTGATTCGTTGTTTATGCAAATAGCACACCTTTTCAAGCTGGCGCACCTCGATATTTTCAATTGGTAAACCATTCCCGAGCAATTCAAGGATTTATATAAGTTAGAGCCATATTTGAAAATGTTCGTCGTAATTCTCCTGGCCTAATATCAGTTACATCGTCAAAGGCTTTCATTCCTACCAACGAATTTAATTTTGTTATTACACACTGTATACACATAAAACATTATGTAATTTTTTATTTAGTACTTTTTTAAGAATACATTTATATGACCACTTACGCAGACCACTGGGTATTAATCCATAACTGTCGATGCAGCATTTAATCACTATATAAGCTGCGCATTCGGCATGTGGAAATTAGTCCTAAGTTAGCAGTTAAGGTAGTTAGTTCGCTATTGAAAAATCTATTTTTGGTTTGTAAAAATAAACGTTTTTTAAAAACTAAGTTTTTACGTCCAAAAACAAAATTATACAACAACTTATAAACTTTATTTTTAACTTTATTTTGCTTACAATTGTGATTTGAGTTTGCCAGAATTATAACATTTAGGTTTTAGTAGAGTAAATTGATCAACTAAAATGCATACTTTCTATTTAGAGCTATCTCCGACTATACACAAGCTGCGTCAAAAAAACCCGAGATGAAGACATTCGAAGAAATGGTATTTATTAATGGCACTGTTGGTAGTATTGTGGACACTTCTTGGGGTCCTGTCAAGCTTGGTCTTTACTACAAATATCTCACCAGGTGGCTGAAATTCTTCCCCTTGTCTCAGCTGTTATTCATTAGTGGTGAGCGATTAATTTTAGATCCTGCCATCGAACTCAAACGAGTTCAAGACTTTTTAGGTTTAAAGCGCGTAGTTACCGAAAAACATTTTTATTTCAATACAACGAAAGGTTTTCCGTGCTTATTTAAAAGTGAGGGGCATAGTGCGCCACACTGCTTGGGCAAAACAAAAGGAAGGAACCACCCTTATGTGAATCCGGTAGTTTTACAGAGATTGCGGGATTTTTTCAGGCCCTTTAATATGAGATTTTATCAAATGACCGGCATCAACTTTGGGTGGGCTTAACAGAACCAGTTATTTACCCAATTTCCAATCGCAATAATTAGTGAAATAAGGAAGTACAAAGTAAATAGCACGAATTAACTAAAACACATTTTCCAGTGAACGTAATGTTATTTAAGTAAATAATACCACCCAATGTATGACTTTTTGGTAATTATCTAGGTGATCCGGCGGTGGCCTTCGCATTCGCCGTCAACAAGATGCTTACTTTATAATCTTTTATAGCAAATTTTCTGAAACCGGTATTAGTAGGAAGGATCCGGACCGAATCGAAATATCTGTTTCGGTACGAGACGAAATTTAAAGTTTAGGTTCCGGTACGGTTCCGGTTTAGAAAATATTTTCGAATTCAGGTCAGTTCCGGTTTCGGTTTTTTTTTCAGTTAGTTTCGGTTCCAAGATATAATGCAACGAACGAAACAAAGATAGACACTACTCTATCTAGGAGTCTCGTTATATGTTTGTATAATGCAATATGAAAAAAAGATCTTCAGCTTCATACTGTGTTGTAGATATAATTGAATCTTCAATTGTATTTACCGCACAACCGGGAAAAACGAGGAATGTCACATTTTATACATTTTGAGATAAAGAAGTTTACAGATTTAATTCTTGTGAAACGTGGAAACTACTTAGCAGGATTGGTTATTTATTATACATGATATTTTTTATATATTAGTTTACATTGATTTATTAAAAGTTTTTAAGTAACGTAATCAAAAACCCTTCTTTAACAGCAATGTCTGAGGCAAGGAAAAAGTATCAAAAACGAGGAATGTAATTTTATTGCTATGTTTAAGAAATATAAACATTCGAATATGTACTCAAGTGACAAACCACTCTTCTTGTCATTCAGGACCGCATAATAACCATTTTTCGATTAGACACTTACAGCTCCTGAAGGGGACTGCAAGTGCCCCCGATTAGGATTGGATAGGTTCTAGAGTGTGGATGCGAGATACAACAAAGTGATTGGAATAGAAGTAGACTGTAGGTCTGATTGATGCTTATTTAGTTTTGTCCCTTTCTGTCTTGTGGCTTACTTCCATTAATTAGATCCTTTAAGGAGATAGGGTCCACCTCTTAACGGGTTTCCCCAGGAGGTTCCAAATACCCTCCTTTATATGCTTAAAATAAATATGCACTTTTCTTATGTGGTTTGAACGAAAAAATTAAACTGAACTCTGCGAATTAATGCAAATAAGGAAAATGAAACAAGTTTTCTTAGGTCTTACATATGTTTATTCTTAACTTAACTTACTGTCTTGCTGGTAGCGTCACCCTACAAACTCAGCCAGGAAGTCGATGTTGCCTACGTCTGATAGGAGTTGCAAGACGAGTCTTGGTCCTATCCTTTGAAGTGTGGAGTCTGCCTCTTGGTGATAGGCTCCCGATGGAAGTTCTTCCCTTGTCATGCCTCTGGTTCTGTGTGTACTCCACTCCGTGTAGTGGTCCCCTATAATGGAATTGATTTCTTGCCTTAGGTGGAGATAGTGCTTACAATGAAAGATTCTGTGGATCGGGTCGTCCCTCTCCATGCTTCCACATTGATCGCAGCTGGCAGTAGTGCTTTTGCCGATCCTCTGGTAATGGATCTTGAACTGACCATGTCCTGTTAGCATTTGGACGGTTCTTTTGTTGCAGGAGATATTGATGCTCTGTCTACAGAATACATCCGGGAGGAATTGAAAAGTACCCCTTCCTGTCTCTGCGTCACTCCATTGCTCTTGCCATGTGTTTATTGTTCTTTCTTTCAATTGTTCCTTGAGTGCTCTTTTACTTAGTCTTGGATTAGCTTCTATGTGCCATGTGCCTCTTCGTATTTCTAGGCATTTTCGGTGTCTGCTTGTGTCTAAGTACTCATATATGAGCTCCTCGATAGGAGGAATATTGGCCAACACAGCGGCTGCCTCTGTGGATGTTGTGCGATAGGCGCCAATGATGGCTCTTGATATTACGCCCCTGACGGAGCTAAGCTTGACTTTGCTTCTGCATAATTGCAATCTATGCTCGAATAGTTCCGCTCCATATGTAAATAATGGCATTATTCGTCTATAGAATATAGTGCTAAGTGTAGAGTCTGATACTCTATATAGTCTACTGGTGGCTCGTCTTAGCCATTGAAATATTCCCTTAGCTTTACAGCTTATGTGTGCAAGATGATTGAGGTAGCTCAATTTATCATCAAGTATTATGCCTAAATATGAATATGTTTTAACTCTGGCCATCGGCAGTGTGTTCAGCCTAACTATGGCTTTTCGGGATAGTTTCGCCCCAAAGGCCATATATTTGCACTTAGAGACGGAGAAACAAAGCCTCTGTCGCTCTGCCTATTCTTCTAGTGTCCTAAGAGCCATGGAGATGTTTTCTTCCAATAGATTTCTATTGCTGCCCCATGTGGTAATGCACAAGTCATCCGCATAAGCCACAATATTTGCCTTGTCATTGCACTCAAATGCCTCCAGCAAAGGATCCACAATCATGTTCCATATGTTCGGTCCCAGCTTCGATCCTTGCAAACATCCCTTTTCTAGAATACGCCTCACTTCTGTTGCGCCACATGTGTACGATATCTCTCTATCAGTCAGATAGCTTTGTAGTAACTGATATATGTTACGTGGAGGATTAAGCCTCTTAAGTGCATCGAGAGCCGCCGGCCACCATAGGTGATCGAAAGCTCCCTTTATGTCTATAAATATTGCTACCTTGAACTTATGCTCGCTCTTTGCATCGTTCAGTACCAGACTAATAGCATCAGTGGTGCTCTTGTTCTTAACGAAGCCAAATTGTCGGCAATTGTGTAATTCGCCATTGGTTTGATTTGAGATTAGTTCCCCTTTTATGAAGTGTTCCAGCATCTTACTAAAAATGGATAATAGTGTTATTGGACGAACCGCTTTAGGGTCTTTGTTAATAATATTCCCTTTGGGGATGATGATAAATGTTCCTATCTTCCAAGCTGTTGGGAAGTACGAGAACCTGAAGCAGTCATTGACCACTCTGGCCAAGAATTCAGCTATAACTCGGTTTCCTGTACACCGTGTGCGCCAGCTTTCCGTTGGCTTTTCTGGTCACCAAGGCATCCAAAAAAGGCAGTCGCCCATCCTTCTCCACTTCCATAGTGAATTGAATTTTAGAGTTTATTGAGATGAGGTGCCTCAGGAAGTCTTCCAGTTCAGTCAGACCATGGCCCCAAACAACATGAATGACACTTTTGTGTACAGGAAACCGACACATACCGACCGGTACCTGCACAGTGGTTCAAACCATCACCCCAGTCAAAAGAGAGGAGTCATCAAAACTCTCACCGA
>NW_026018165.1:616220-625650 GCF_020466585.1 Dendroctonus ponderosae
ATAATGTTCTTATTGCTGTAATAGATATTGGCCTGATCCCTTAAAAGAGCGTGCTGGATCGACTCGCCGAGCGCGTCATCCTTATGTATAAAAGTGTTAATCATTTCATCAGCCGTGTCACTAAAGCCTATAGTTGCCTCGCCACTCTTGGTATAGAGAGATTGTGCTATGTTGGGCCTCTTTCGTGCCTTTTGTGCTGCAGGTTTATATGGTAGACTCCATGGGTCTTTGATCATTTCTGTGTCTACGAATTCATCCCAAAACCTGTTTGCCGTGCGTGAGACATAGTCTCTGAATTTTGTGGCATCTGTGTGATATTTCTCAAACAACTTTTTCCTTTCTTCTGCTCTCTTCTCTCGTTGGACATTACGTCGGCTGATGTAGATTTGCCTTTTTAGTTGTTCGGCCCTTTCATTCCACCACGTGGGTTTGTTCGGATATATCCTTCTTAATGGAATTGTTTTTTCGGCCACAAATTTCAGTCCTTCTGTTAGTGCTTGGACTCTAAGATCAATGTTCTTAATGGATGGCTGCCAGATTATTGTTTGCTCAATGTTGATTATAAGCTGAATTGCCATGTCCAGTGCTTTAGTAGCATGAATTTGATTCTTGACTTACCTGTATTGTGTGCCGTCTTCTTGTTGCCTTTCGAGATTGTACTCGAATGTTATCAATCGATGATCGCTTGCAGTCAAGCTATGGACCACCCAATTAGTGATTTGGTTGTATGCAGCCTGTGTGGGTATAGTTATATCTATGTTGGAACTGCCCCTTGCTCCATCAAAAGTGGTGTAGTTGCTAATTTTGTTAGGGATAAAAAAGCCTTCCTTAGTAAGGAAGGCAATGATATTTTCTCCTCGATCGTCTGTGTTATTGGAGAACCAAGCTTCATGATGAGCGTTGCAGTCTATGGCGTAAACCATAGGATGTTGGCTGCCACATCTTAGTTGTTCGATGTATTTGAAGTGTTTTTCAACAATGTCATCTCTCTTAGGCGGCCAATAGAACGAGCCTATGTAGAATTGAGTGTTGCCTATGGCAACAAGAGCGACGGCGGCGTGTTTGTCAGAGTATTGCGTTAGTTTAAGGATCTTAATCTTTTGATTCAAGACTATTATGCACGACTTGAATTTGCTGTCTTGAGCTGCAATTAACTCAAATGAACCAGCTGCCATTGGGACATTGTATCTGTCATTTAGTTTATGACAATATGGTTCTTGGATCAGTAGTACATCCAGGCCCATTTTGATAGCATCAGCCAGTATGCCATTTGTTGCGTTAGAGTCATGGTGTAAGTTTTGCTGGCCGACTTTGATGCACTTAGTTGACATTGGTTTCAAATTCTATATTAGAACCGTACTTTTCCATACGCCTTTTGTAAGCAAGACATTTCCCATCTCGAGGCCGATGTTTGGTATCCTCGATCCTTGCTTTTACACATAATATGCACTTGTGCTTCTCACTATGTTCTTTGTTTGGGCATGACCTAGTGTCGTGCTCAGCGGAGCAGTATCCGCATGCGATCTTATTGGTGCATTTAGGCGCTATATGTCCATAGCCCTGGCAGTTGTAACACTGCGTGATGTAAATTTTATCCTCCACTTAGCAAGAGTGCCAGTCCAAATGAATTGTTTTCTTTTGGAGCAGAATGTTTCTGGTATGTGCATTTACTTCTAATGTCCAATGGTTGAATTGTTTATTTTTTGGTCCGAATTTGTAAACTGGCCTTATCTGTATATTACCTACTCCTTGTAGGTCATTTTGCTTAATTATTTCATTGGCAATATTTTCAGCCCTTGTGTCTGAAGGGGCATTATAAACTACAATCCTTGGGTAAAACTTGTCCAAGTTTCTTACCTTTACATTCATTTGCCTGATGGCCTTTGCATTCTTGATCTTATCCAAGCAGTCCTCAGACGATTCGATAATTACTTTGTTGTCCTTAGTTGAGTAAATCCTATTGGGTTTGAACCCCGCCTCTTTAGGCTTTAACTTAGACATGATCATTCTTTTTAATTCCTCTCCAGGGATCCTTTCGTCCTCCAAGGAAAGTTGCACCTTGCATACTTTTTCTGTTGCAATTGGCTTCTTGATTCCAGCAACTCTCACCGAGCTGCCTGTCGATGCCGTTGCTCCAGCGTATGTCATAGGCCGTTTTTGCTCTTTTTGTATTATGTCAATTTTGTTATTCTGTGCTTTGATCATCTCTTTGATTTCATTCATTTGCCTGTTATTGTGTTGTAAAGCCTGATATATGGAGCTCTTGATTCCACCCGTTATTTCTCTTAGTGTGTTTACATACTTTGATAGGCTTTTCTTGATATCTTTACTTGTTTTTGGAACCAACTCATGAATTGCTTCAGTCACTGCCATCAGCATCTCAACTCTGTCTTCCATGACTCCAGCCATTTCTTCCTCATGTGTAGACTCATACCTACCTCTCTTGCTACTCCTACCTCCTATCTCCTCTAACTCCATCTCAGACTCCGAGTCCGAGGTCATGCCGACGCTCACAGCAAGCCAGGAGCTTTGGCCGAATTCCTCCGACCACCAGAGGGGGTACCAAACCCCTCTTTACACCTCTTAGCCGTAGACAGGAGCTTATTGCGAGTGTAAGACCCAAACTTCGACTGATTGCCTGCCCGTCGTTGCCCGCCAGAAGCCCACGCGGAGGGGGGTACCGACTTTAACCAATTTAGTTTATTTAATATCTCACTAATTATCGTCTTCCAGCAATAATCGCACCTCGGATAGACCCCATTGGTTACGATAATGCCAATGCGCAAAGCTATTACACGAGTTAAGTCCGGATTCTGGCAACGGCTTTGTCATAACGTCGGCAATCATTTCCGTTGAAGAAATATGCTTTACTTGTATGACTCCTTCAGCAACCGTTTCTGTAACGAAATGGTGTCTTATGTCGATAAGCTCGTTCTTTGGTTGTAATTTCCTGTGTGCAGCAAATCAACTGCGCTCTTATTATTGCAGTAAATAGTTACTGTGCGCTGCTTGTCAATTAAATAGACTTCCCCCAAAATGTCTCTTAACCAAATGGCCTCATGTGTTGCCAACGCCAGTGACATATACTCAGTTTCAGTTGTTGAAAGTGCCACTGTTGCTTGCTTCTTTGAACTCCCGCTAATGGCACCTCCCTGGAAGACAAACGCATTTCCACTTGTGGATTTTCTATCGCTCAAACTGTTCGCCCAATCAGCATCGCAGTAACCCTCCCACCTTCCATTGGGGTCACGACTGTACCTCAAAGCAGTGTGCATAGTTCCTTTCATATAACGGAAAACTCTTTACAGCATTCCAGTGTACTCTCTGAAAACAAGAGTTATGTCTACTCAGAAAACTCAAAGGAAAAGCCAAATCAGGGCTTGTGCTCTGACAAAGGTACATTAGTGAACGAACTGCTTCTTGATATAGAATAAATATTTCTTCGTTCCTCTTCAGTCAAGGGCGCATCCACCGTCAGATCAAGATGTCTTCCTAAATCCAGGGGAGTCTTTGAAGGATTACACTTTAGCATCTGGAATCTGCAGAGAATATCCTGGCAATACTTTGCTTGATTCATTGATAATTCCGAGCCTGCAATCACGTGCAATTTCAATGCAATTAGTGTAGCCTTCACTAATTTCTCCAAAATCTTTCATCCGAAATTCCCCCACAAGATTTGCCTTTATCTTCTCTTTTTATCTTCAATTGGTATAAAATATCAATATGTCGTCCACATAAATTGCTACAATTAGCACTGCGTTAACCTGAATCTTGTAGCAAATACACTGGTCTCGGTTGGATTTTCACATACATACTATATTCTTCAAGGTCTTGCAAGAATGCTGTAACAGCATCCATATGGTCAGAATCAAGATTATACTTGACAGCAGTCGCCAACAAAAGACGGAAAGAGCTCATTCTCATTACGGGGGCGAAGTTCTCTGTATAGTCTGTACCTTTTCTCTGAGCACATCCTTTTATTACCAGGCGGGCTTTGTATCTTTGCATTGTTCCATTCTTACTTAATTTATTTTTGATTACCCCCTTGAGGTTTAATACTTTCTTGTCATGTGGCAATTCACTACACTGTCATTTTCAGGCAATTAATCCAACTCTTTATCCATTGCGTACTGTCATTATGCACATTCAGGTCTTTCTAAGGCTTCTGTAGCAGATAACGGTTCTCTCTGATGAACTGATTCGGCTCCGTCAACAAGGTACGTATAAAAATTATCAGTCTTGGTAAGTCTTGGGCTTTGCTTGTCTTTCGGATCTTCGCATTACTTGACATTTGACATCGGGCATAGCTTCTCCCGGATCAAAATCCGAATCATGATCTTCATATGGTGAGTGATTACTGTCATTGAATAACTCTTCGATGGGATTAATGTTACCTAAATTCTTAAAGAGCACCGAACCGAACATGCAAAAGAATGGTCAGAAATGGCCTAAAGGGCTAAAATTGTATATGACTAACTTACGAGAAAACAGACTAGAAATTAGAATTATAATTTTAACTTTAGTAATTAGAAGATATTTTTATTTAAATTAATTAACTACCATATAAATTGCCCTTATTTGCTCAGTAAATTGAATTTCCATGTTCTTAAGAGAACGGTCAGAAGTCAATCTATATTTTACTTGGCAACTCATAACACCAATTACAGTCACTTTATTATTATCGACAGAGTATGCAGGATTGCTAACAATTTAGATTTGTCATTTTTTTATATTTCTTTGGCAGCATTTAAGTCCGAACTAAAGCTGAAGGTATCAATGTAATTTATTTATTGATTATTTATCTGTTATTGTTATATGTGTAATTAGAATTCTAATTTTAACTTTAGTCTGTTTTCTCGTAAGTTTGTTATATACAATTTTAGCTCTTTAGGCCATTTCTGACCATTGTTTTGCGTGTTGGGTTCGGTGCTCTTGAGGATGTTCACTTGTAATTTGACCATGGCGCTGATGATGACGTAATTGTCGAAGCGTTTACTAGCATCTGTGTTTACTGGGTGGGCTCAGTTTCAGTTTTGTCCCCCCTCCAAAAAAAAACGGTTTCGTTCCGAATTTTCGTCTATATCGGTTCCGGTAGGGTCCCAAATTAGTAATATCACACTACGCACGTTCCCGATTTATTGGCCCATAAACTGTGACTATTGTTGAAGGCTGGTGACTATTGTCATCTTCTTGGTCGTCATCGACTTTTCACGAAAGTATTGGCCGGATCCCCTAGATAATTACCGCCTTTTTTACTTGCCATTATATATAGGAACACAGCGTAGCGTTACATACAATTTAAAAGCAAATATGTAATTAGTTTTAGTGATTTTTAGTGATTTTTATAAATTCTATTAATCACTTTAAAAGTATTAGGAGTTGGAATTAGTTTTAAATGTTTTCTATGAAATGGCGTTATAAACGTATGTTGCATGTGGGCACTCCAAAACTATATTCGCGCTAAAGCACTATATTATTGGTTGGAATGTAAGTATGTGTCATCTTGCGCAAGTGTAAACAACATACATTCCAAGACCATTCAATATGCCGACTTTCGTGCCGAATAAACACAATTTGCGGGAAGCTTTATTATTCTGCTTCCATTTGAAGAAAGCAACTGCCGCGAGTCTTTTGCTGCTCGAGGAAGCTTACGGGGGTTATACTCCATCAATTTCAACATGTGAGTCCTGGTTTCAACGCTTCAAAAGTGGTGATTTTGACACCGATGGCAAGGAATGTCCCGGTCAGCCGAATAAGTTTGAAGACGAAGAATTGAAGGCGTAACTCGACGAAGATCCGTGTCAAATGGTCCAAGAATTGTCCGTATCATTGGGAGTTGACTTGTCAACCGTCCGCAAAGGCCTGAATGCGATGGGTATGATTGCGAAGCAAACAAAAAGTTGGGTGCCATACGAGCTTAAGCCGAGTGATGTGGAGAGGCGGCTTCTGACGTGTGAAGAACGTCAGAAAAAAACGCTTGCGCGTCAAGAAAATAAAGCTTTTTTGCTTCGCATCGGCATTGGCGATGAAAACTGGATCCATTATGATAACTCCAAACGTAAAAAACATTCATACCCCGGCCACACATCGTCATCAACGCTAAGACCGAATATCTATGGATCCAAGCTCATGCTTTGTATTTGGTGGGATCAACTGGGCATCATTTATTATCAGCTGCACAAACCGAACGAAACCATCACCGGGGACCTCTACTGAACACAATTGATGCGTTTGAGCCGGGCATTGAAGAAAAAACGGCCGCAATTCGAGCAGAGACACGACAAAGTCATTTTGCAACATGACAACGCTCGTCCTCATGTCTCAAAACCCGTCAAAAAGTACTTGGAAACGTTGAAATAGGATGGTCTACCGCACCCGCCGTATTCCCCAGATATTGCCCCGTCCGATTACTACTTGTTCTGATCGATCGCATATCGCTTAGCTAACCAGCACTTCTCGGCTTACGAGGAAGCGAAAAAATGGATCGATACATGGATCGCATCAAAAGAGGAACTGTTCTTCCGAGTTGGTATCCGAAAATTGACAGAAAAATGGGAAAAAGTAGTCGCTAGCGATGGACAATACTTTGGATAATCCATTTGTAATCATTTTTGCTCAATACAGCCTCCAATTTCGAAAAAAAACATTTAAAACTAATTCCAACTCCTAATACTTAAATTAAATATTACACGATATAGTTTTATTGTCGATTTAAAAATAGAAGTTACCCAACCAAAGAATACATTTTATTTATAGTTTATATTATGTTATTATTGAATACTTTAAAGTCAATACGAGCACGTCAACAGCCGCTCATCAACACCTGGTGCTCAAATTATACTCTAGTAGGTAATATAGATTGTTTTACGATTAATGTTTTGATACTTCAAAACTTCATTAATTAGTATGAAATGTCTGATGTTATTATAGAAGGGGTTTTTTCAAGAATTGACTTGATATATGTATATCAGATTTTATTAAAAAATATTTGGAAAGTAAATTTTTGTTTTTTAGAACATACATGTACGTACATTATCCATATTACGTATTGTTATCCAGTTTTCGATTTTTTTAAAGTCGAACTGAGCTCATTGGTATTCAGTGAATAAAATACTGCATTAAAGCTATAATTTGTATTTCAATTTGTTTTGGTTGGTCGTTTGGTTTTGTTCAATTCTGCAATTTAAAATGATACTCTCCTTCCCATTAAACATTTTTATTCAGGGTTCGTGGTAAGTATTTCTTGCAGGAGGTGATAGTGGAAGTACTGTTGGATATATTTTCTCAATAGATCATATTGCGAAGTTCTTAGTCTTAGTTTCCGATCTACAAGATGTTAGTTTTAATTAAAAAATTATATTTTATAATGAATATTGCGGCAACCGCTTGGAATATTTTAATGAAATTTTACAGGCTTAGGCACATAACAACAATACATGTTTTGTGATAAAAAAATTATTTTATCTTCGCCAATGGCGTGGGCACAGACACTTCTGTAGATAATTTTAAATTAAAAAAATATTACGCCACTGATTTTTCTAAAAATAAATATTATTTTTCTTGTTCCTGTTCAATTTGGAAGAGAACTTTTCTTGACTTTTTTCTACAACTTACCGCTTTTGAGTAAAAAAAATCAAATCCATTTATTGCATAGCTTAATCGGGTTGTAATTAAGCAGAATTTAGTATAAAAACAGCAAACATTTTGTACTTAGACTGTATCAATTTTATTACAAACAATTATTACTAGCCGCAGTTGATCAGTCTTACAGTTTCCCTATTTGTTTTTACATATTAGATTACTTTACCCGTGAATTAATATGTTATATAATACGTTAATATTTAACTAATAATATTGAATGAGTACCAAGCTTTAGTGGAAAGAATAAGAAAACAAGAAATTTGTTATTCATTAATTCTAAACAGTAACTACTTAAGATGTTGCTCAAAATGAAGTCCCCTTCTTCTAGCGTATGCATGCGCCCGCCTTCTTATTACTGTCCGCGTTATCTTGACCGAAAATGTCCCTGATTAAAAATTACCCTGACCGAAAAAAGTGTAATAGCGGCATCTGAAATGTGCTGTATTCATTACTCCCTTGTATGTATTTCAAAGATCAGAAGTCAGAAGCACTGAGTCAGTAATATCAATCCGGCCGATATTTCAATTTTAAAAACAAGTTTTTTGTACTGGCAAAAAACTTGTTTGATTCAATAATCTCTTGTTTCTACTAAGACTATTGAGCTTGATTTAAGTATAGTATACAGGGTGATTCAAAATTGGCGGCATTCCTCTGGAGGTGTCTGGCGCTGTTTTAGGAGTATAGAAAAAATAGTAAAAAAATTAATTGTTATTAAAAACGGAGAAATTTGCACAAAACTTTATTAAAAAACAGGCAACAATGTTTTCCAAGGTAATCTGCCTAATTAACATTGCGTAAATACCTGTTGCTTGGTTATTGTTAAAACTCCGGTAACCATGGAATTATACAAAAAGTGATAATAAAATAGACAGGGAAAAACGGTAAATTCAACAGGATTCGTTGACTCGGGAACGTACTTTCAAAATGTCAACCTCGGATTGGTGTTTACAAATAAACCATACACAACCAAACATTTGAATGGTTAACTCCAAAAAAGCTAGCGCCTGTGTAAACTCCTTATTATCAATCCACTCTTATCAAGCAGCTTCTCGTATTCAGTTAATTAACTCCTGCTCCATTTGTATCGCTGTTCAGTAAGCTGTTGGTTTAATATGTTCTTGTACTGTGTGTATCGTACAAAGGTGGTAGGAATGTAGCCCTTTCTCGGTATTTATTTGGTGCTTGGGAAAGTGTCAGTTATTGTGCTCTGAGTACCCCTGGAAGGGCCTGATTCGATTATGTCCAATACTTGTTCCTCTGTGCATGGAACCCGAAAATTGATTGTCATCCACTATCTTCCTGGAATGAATTCCCTCGCCCTTTGTTAGCGTGAGTTCTTTCAGCTTCTGCTATCTTATTGTGGCATTTGTGGCAGTAAAAGGACCTTTGAAGTAAGTCACAGTTTGACAAATTATTGTTATTATTGACAAGGGCTATCCTTGTCAATAATAACCTGTAACTATCTGTTGATGTCAAAAAACATCATTGCCGCTTTGACTTTTCATCAAAAAATTGCCGAAGAAAAGTTTTTTGATATAAAAATTTTTCGTAGTTTGCAGCAAATATCGTAATTTTTCTTTTTTTAGGACCCCTACATATGGTCAAATTGTCCATCTTTTGGCGCAAAAATGACTGCTGAAAATGTCAAAGTAACGGTCTTACGTCATTTTCCTTTATTTTTTTATTGAAATGGGTGGTCGAGTGACACCTTATTTTGAAGGTCTGTTTATCCTTCCGTCAACCGTCAATTTGGAGATCATTTGTTTCGGTGGTTTTTGAATGACCGGTT
>NW_026018165.1:626018-635089 GCF_020466585.1 Dendroctonus ponderosae
CACCTGTTCTGGAGATTTCGAGAACTATCTGGGTTACCTGGAGGAAACTATATAAGCGACGACGAGAACCAGACAGGGGGAGTGAAGTGACAGCAGCGACCGAGTTCTGAAGGGTTTAAACCCCGCGGGTCGGAAGACCGAGTTTTCCGTTCGTTATTGTTATTGTTTGTGAAGTTGACGTTAATTTAGAAGTTAGTTTGTTCCTGTTCCGTAGCTAAAGTTATACCGAGTGGAATAAAAGTTGGAAGCAGAAGAAAGAGTTTGATATTCGGCCATCCACGGTACAATATCTAAACCGACTACACATACATTAAGGCCTACCCAGATATTTTTAAACTTTAAAACAACTTAACTTTTAGGAATTCTATTTTATTAAGTGTTCAAAATGTTTTCCATTAGCAACCTGGCAATGGTAAAGTCGATGCGTCAATTAATCTCTAACATTTGTAAACGTGTTTCTCGGAATTCCAAGGCCAATGTTCCACATTCTTTCTCTCAGGTCTTCAATTGAATCAAGTTTTGTAAGATATCCCCAGAGAAAAAAAGGTGTGCGTCACGGGACGCTCGACAGAAGTGATAACTTATTATTAATCGAAACCATCAACCATTTAACTTGTTTAATGCATGATGGCAATACCAATTTATAATTTCAATATACTTGTTAGTCTAATAATTTATAAATGGATCAGCAATAGGTACAATATAATTTAAATTCCTTTTGAATATAAAATTTCTCTCATATTTACAACATTTAGCATTCTTCAATAGTTACAGTCGAATCCTAACTCAAGAAATTACATTAAATTTTGCGTTTTATCTGAAGAAAAATCAGCATTAAAATCTTCACTTAAAATAAATGGAAATGTATGGTAGTTTTGGCCAAGTAAACTGGACTCTTAAGGCCGGTCGTCCTTTCGACGCGTTGGCGTCTCAGCTGAGTTCGTCAGAAAAAAACATAAAAAAGGAGCAAATGATCCAAGTTCATTGCAATGTACTGGCTCGTCCGATAAAACTGAAGTTGTTTTGTACGAATTCGGACGAACTGTTGCGATGTGCAAACTATCCGAAACAAATGGGATTCGTTCACCGGTTTGCAGTGTTGCTGACTGAATAGAGATATTTTTGTAACACATCAAGCTGAAATGGATATTAAGAAACGAATGAGTCTATCTGCTTCTTTTTTAAATCTTTATATAAATGATGGCATTCTCCACATTGTTTTCTTTTTGCTAATGTATCAGCAACCCAATAGTTTTTCTTTTTAACTGCAATCGTCTTCTCACAAGATAACTATTATCCAAAAGAAAATCATACTAGACCGGGAAAAAAATTACCTTAAGCGTAATTTATTGTAACTTGTTGAAAGAAATAAAAGAATGACTCAATTCCCACATAGCAATCAGCAAAAGATCCATATGAACACCATGTATTATTAAGAAATATGATAATAACGATCGACTTTGCATATTTTGGTTAAAAAGAGGTGAGAAGAGAAAAAGTTCTACAATACAAGTGTTTAGTTTAGAACAGGGAATATTAAAATTATATTGTTGTAAGAACTGCCAGCATGTTGGCACCACTTTTCACGCAGATGTCTGTCAATGCACTTCATGTGCATTGACAGCATTGAAGCGCATTGTAAATCGTCAGCGCATTATTCGATTATCGCTGCACCGACATCCATCAGATCAGCTAATTGTTACCACGTGTTTTGTATTTTACAATAAATTAAGTCAGCGCCTATTTATTGTTTTCTTCATAAAAAATATAACTACAGTCCACTATATTGAAGAGATGTGTGCAAACATCCGAACAACAAGTACCACTGATTGTGTGCGATTTCCAGTGTTAGTCCTGTAAATTCGACACCGAAGACCGAGATTATGTGTAGTCATAATTTTAAAGATAACTAGTGCTATTGGCATGGGGATGCATTCAATTATCTTATTTAGACATAACGTTCACGTATGATTTGAGGTAGGTCTTTCTACATATATCCGTGAGTTATATGCACTACTTTTGTACACCTCTGGTATATCTTAGCTTAGTCAGTTGCAACCTCAGTACTTATGTATTTGCTGATTGTGCTTTTATTGTTTACCTTCGCAGTTGTATGACTTAGCTTTATGATTCTGTTCGAGACCTTTGTCGTGGTCAGATCTTTGTATCAGTTGCTCTGAATAAATTTGTCTTTTTTAAAAACAGTTTATTACGGTGTTGATTCATAATTCGTGTAATCTGTTTGTTGTTTGGTTTTTGGCTGTTTAAGTTAAGCTGAGGGTCAACTTTGTCCACCTTCCCTCGTTAAATTTTGTAACTGTATTCCGTTACTTTGCGGTTTGATCGTAATTTAGACTGAATGTTTTGTTATACTGCCAACCGCCTTCGCGTACTGTATTGATGTTTTGCTATTTTAGACTTGAAGAAGACGCCAATAAAGGTTGAGACGTCAGCAAATAATTGAATAGTGACGTTTTCATCGATGTCCCACACCTGCTACCTTCAACTTTAGTTATTTTTATGTCAAAAGATGGACTATTTGCTCATATGTAGACGTACCATAGGCTATTAAGGGCTAAAAAATTAAAGAGGGGTCTCATTATTTACGCGGGCACTGTATTTTGTTATAGTATGTATCAGACAAGAAAGTTTCCAACCTCTCAGAGCAAGTGGGCTTATGAGTAGTTTCTAACGTACTTTTCTTAATGTAATTGGATCCAAAAACAGAATAGCCTGATTGTTCATTGTTCTGTAATTCTGTATTATCACTCACAGTGCTGTCTCACAATTTTCGTAATCACAGTGCTGTCTCACAATTTTCGTAATAAATAGATACGAAAACATGAATAAATTTTACTACCGAGACTACTTACTACTTTCCCATTAATATGTGCTGTATTGGTAATAAAACGAACCCAAACTAACACAAAACGGCGATACTCAGATTATCCCAAACAGAACACTGACGTCAGATCACGCGATCATCACGTCATATCGTGGGCTTAAAGCTAAAACTGACCAAGTCTATCTATATACATTTTTGGTGAATGCACTTTCAAACTGTGCCAAAAATTATATCAGAATCCTTTTGGAAACTGGGTCATTAAAAACATATTTTAGTGCACCGGTTGGTGTGGCCTTGGGGACTTCGTCAGTTTTGGCACACAAATATACAATGTTTTTAAATTAAGTACTTGGCCAACAAACTCAAATGCGGCAATTTTAGGCTTTGTCACTTTTAGATTTAAACGCAAGATATGATTGATGATTGAGAATCGTACATGTGACATTTTGGTTTAAAAGAGCCGCTATTGAGACATAATTTTTTATTCTGTTTTTCAGTCTGAACCTCAGTTTTTGATTACTACGTTTTCAAACTTAAAAATGCTTTAAAATTGACAAATGAATAATTTCACATCACACTATTATTGTTGCAGATTAAACCAACTCACTCTCCCTGGAGTAGGAGCATGTTTTGGACATTGCTATACATTTTATGACTTGAACAGCGACTACCGACATCTCAAATTTACATCTTTGCCATGCGATTCCGGTAGTTATAAACAATAAAACATCAGTAGTTGAATTGAAATTGTATTTAAAAAATCGATGTTGCTTAAATAAATGGTAAATAAACATCATTAAAGCTATAAAATGCGACGTCTTCAGTGCACATAGCATAAACATTGGACGTATTCTTACTGGAACAACCAAAGTCAAGTCTATCTTCCTCGCTGAAAATATTTTACAATTAAGAAAATGCATTCTTAAAAAATATTTTTATATACAGGATGATTCACGGTCGATGATGACGTATTAGACGTTTAAGGAGAACGCGATGTACAATATTTTTGGACACCTTGGGGATTAATGCTATTTTTTAGCATAACATTTAGGGGGCAGGATTTTGGGAGATCAAAGCAGCAATTTTGGAAATGTTGGCTTTAATCTCCTGGTCGGACAGGAGTAGGATTTGTCGGAGTTGGGGGTTTAAGATTACAAGCTGAGTGGGGGGATTTTGGGATTGAGGGGGGGAACTTTTTTGAAGTTTCCAAGACTGTAGAAGCGGGTTTGCTCTGGAGAGAAACCCAAATCGCGAATTTCGTTGTGGATGTCTGCGATATCCATATGGGGATCGAGACCTATGTTATTTTCCTAAATTTTAAATTTTACGGTGGTCGTCTGTTGGGGCAAACGAAATGCCAGAGTATTGCTTTTTTGTGTTGGTGATTTTGAGATTGTGTGTGCCAGTCAGCCGGATTTTTAGCAGTGATTGGAACAATGGATTTAGGTTTCGAAATGTGTGAGGGTTGAGATTGGGGAGCTTGGGTGGTTGGAGGTTGTGTGTTTTGTGTTGCGGGGTTTTGGCAGTTTAATTTGGCTTTTTCAGCATGCAGGTAATTGTGTAGTGTTTCATTTCCTGCTTTGGGGAAATTCCAGGGAGTTATTTAAGGTCGGAATATTGGGGTTTTGGGGTGGGTTTTGTGTAGTAAGGTTGTTAATTGGAGTTGGATTGGTTGGTTGTAATTTTCGTTTAGTTTTCTAATTTGGGCTTCGAGTTTTTTAAAGGTATGTTTCGTTCTTCTGTCGGAGAATGCTAAAAGCATGAATTGATACAGTGGAAGTTGTGGTTTTAGTGGAGGGTGTTTGGGAGCCAAAGACACTTCCCGTTTCTTTGGACAGCTCGGACATCGCTGGTCTTTGATGTTTACTAGGTACTGTTTGGAACACCCAGGTTTGGGAAAAGTATGCTGCCGAAACACGTGGGTATGGAGAAAGAACGCTTGGGAAAAAGCATGCTGCCGACAAGCCTGGCAGTGATGCCATACTAGGGAAATTTCTAGTTCTACGGATTTTTCTCAGGAAAGAGGAAAACTAGATTTGTTATAATTATATATAGATTTTCAAATTTTTGTTTGACAAAAAAATTAATTATGGGAAGAAAATATTAAAATATCGAACTACAGAAGGCCAACAAGTAGATGCCATACTAGGAAATTTTTCCCTAGTTCTAGGGATTTTCCTCAGGCAAATGGAAAAAGAGATGTGTTATAATTTCTCTAGGGAATAATCTAGGAATTTAATATATCGGACTACAGAAGGCTGACAAGTAGAGGAACCACAAATTGTTTTAAGAAATATTAATGAACGTCTTTTTTAATTTTCCGGAAATAAACTTTACTGGAATGCAAAAATCAAAACACCTGCAGTGAGTGTGATTTGCAACTGCCCCATTTACATATAAACTTTGTCAACTACCTATTTAAATTAAAGCGTGAATTTAAACGAATAAATAAGAACACAAATTGAAGCAAAATTATGAGTTCCATTTTTTTAACCTGGTAATATACCGTTCCAATAACCTTTTCTGTTTCACTTATAATTTTTTATTAAATATTTCTATTTCTAATTTATTGTTGAACATCGAGGGGAAACTGGGAATTTTTAAAGTGACCATCTCGGGATTTTAATTTTACCGATCTGGTATTACTGGCATGTGTAAGGACCATAAATTATCGTTTTGACTACTTTAGCCTTGCTCAAGAATACTGAGAGAATAAGAAAGCGGTCCTATGTTATTTACAATTTAAATCCAAATATAAACCAGTTCAACGACTGGCGAGGTATTAGGTCGGAGGTACTTTTGAACACTGTAAACATTTTTATTTTTGCAGTGTTCAATTATCAATTATGATTACACTATTTTACTAAATTTGTCAGCTTCACGACATTTCCAACCTATTGGGTAATTAGGAGTAAAACGTACTTCCTATTTCAAAACTTTCTAGAAAAAATGTTACTGCAGTTTTATTGTGCAGAATTAAAATTGCCTCAATTTTGTGTTATAATAAACAGAGGGTTTCATTTCAAAGTAAGTGTGTTTTATTGTATTTAAAATGCGATGTTATTGTATCACGACCAGAACCAGCGTAAAAATACAACTCTTCAAATTCACCATTTGAACCAACGCGTTATCTCCGCATTACTTACTAAGGGTGCGCACTTAAATTTTTGATCAACAAACTTTTGTAAAATGATACAAATTTATTTCTATTTAAAATGTCTTAAATCAGTAATATTACCTTTTATTTTCACCTAATACCTCTGATGATTTACGCATCAAGCAACTGAGAATTACGTAATGTTTACTAGAAAAGCGTATTTATTAAGAGCGAATGGCTGATCTGTTTTGTTGCTTGTAAATATTAACAGTATATTACGGTACAAGTACTGCATGCATAAAGACCTCGGCTTCGCCTCGGGCGTCAACCTCGAGCAGTGGCTGAACTTCGATTTTCGTCTCGCGTACCGTATACTATTTTTCTTGATCCTCGGTGGAAACTAGCCGGAAAAGTAAAAGATTTTGAAAAAAACTTTTAAAATGTTGTCAAAACAGTCAGTTGAGACAAAGTCAAGTTGTCATCATACGTGGCGAAAGTACTTTCCACACGGGATGAAGAAAATTTGTAATGGGTAAAAGTGATACTTTTGACGTCGAAAACAGTGGCGAACGTACGAACATCCCTCAGGGGATCAAGAAAACAAAGATTTATTTTGTTTTGTTGGGTATTATTATTATTAAAGATTTATTGTCGTTTTTAAAAATAACAACATGAATCAACTACTTTGAAGGTGAGAAAGTGAAATTTTCTTGATACCTTGGTGGAAAGTACGTACTTTCGTCACTGTTTTCACTTTTCCCCATAACAAATTTTCTCTATCCCGTGAAAGTAATAACTCGCCACACACACTGACAGCTTGACTTTGTCATTGACTGTCAGCTGACTGTTTTGACAACATTTTCAACGTTTGTTTTCAACACATACGTTTTCCGGCTAATTTCCACCGAGGATCAAGAAAAATAGGTAGGTAGAAAAAAAGGTACGCGAGACAAAAGTCGAAGGCCCGCCACTGCGTGCATGACGTGTCAACTTCAAGCAGTGGCGAAACTTCGACTTTCGTCTTTTGAACCGTAATATACTATTTCTAGAAAATAACTAGTGTTAAGCCTGCAAACTTACTTGAATACTTGTCGGTCAGTCACGATTATTCGAGAGCAGAAAAGGAGGCTTGCAAAAATAAGTATGGGTTCGTACTTACCAAATAAATAAGCTTATCTCGGATTGCTGTTCCATTGTCTTAAAAGGAGAATATACATAGTAATCTGGTTTCAGTACACTACTTTTGGAAATACTATCTCTGGGCATAATTTGTCTAGCCCTCTTCAAAATATTTTCGACATATTGTGCTTCTGAAAGCTCACCCTCAGACGATGTACATGGAATTCCTGAGCTAATATCTATGTCCGAACAATTTGTATCATTAAAAGATGGTTCCATTTTTCTCTTTTTGTGATATCTGGTTCCATTTTGTGATCTTTTTTTACTATCGCTTTGCTGTGCTGCGCTTGAAAGTATGCACTCAATTCGTTTAACTCGCGATAATTTATACCCTAAAATTACTAATGTTTTATAGACTCTATATCTTTTCAAATTTGTGGTTTCCAGCAAAATTCGATAGGCGTTTTCAATGCTCACTTGATTATTAATTGAAATTAATTCAAGTCTGTTCTGAAATTTGACATTTCAATTACTTAGTTTATACTTGAAAGCGTTAGAACCAAAAATACCTTACCGCTTCAATAAGAAATGTCATTTCTACCGGGTTCAAAAATATTCCGTTCTTGTTTTGAGTTCCAAAACTTTTTAATAGGTTTTTTGTGACTTTAGTGACTTGTGCAAGATTCTCATTAACCAACCACACGGCCTGTGCCCGGTTTGATCTTGAAATTTAAAAATACAACAATCAAGCATTTTTACATACATCCCACTTTAGTTACCGTTTTTCCACTCTTTGATGCTCCAAAACGTGTCTTAATTGAATGTACTGCTTATTCACAACCTGCTCGTCTTCCCGTGTTTTAGCTGAGAAGAATAGCTTTAAACATGATGAGTTTAATTTAAAAACCGGATTTCTGTGGTTGTGGATGCACTGCTTAGCACTGAAAGAAATTATTATAAAACATTAAAATACATGTCTGTTTACAAACATTACAAATCCTCCATTTATTTTCTTCACTTTGCAATTCATTTAACACCATGTAGGTTAACTAGATAATGACTGCTTGGAGCTTCTATAATTATACAATTATCAAACTAGTCAGTCATGTTATAAATATAATAATATATTCAAAAACATAGATAAATATTTATTATTGTTTGGTTAACATTGTCAACGTCAATGTCTGTAAGCAAAACGACAGAATATCGGCTTGGCTGTCGTGAAGTTACCTTCGTTATCATGCATGTTATCATTGTAGCGTGCTCATATATGCCTCTGAAGCTATTAATATTTTGAGTAACTTCTGTATGTTTTGGCGTAGCTACCGTAACCATCTTACGATGGTAAAGACAGGTGGGTGGCAATCTTATAGGTGAACTTGGCAATGCGTTGCGGTGGTTACGAGACAACTCCGGATCGTTAGACTAATTCTGTCTTTTTTCAACTTGCAGAACAACGCTGCCAATGAATTGTATTCAAGTACCTGTCACGGACCCTATGCACAATAAAAGTGAGGCAAAGTCAAAATGTAGGCAACCCTCTGTCCTGACGGTTGTATGTCTCTTTCTATCTCATTGACATCCGGAGATTTGCAGCAATATTTAGCAATTTTGGTTTTTCTTAAACAGTTAAAGTATGATAAGTTATTCCTGAAAATATAACAAAATTAAACTCTCTTAACTATTTCAGGTTTAAAAAATCGTAACTACAATTCTGAAGTGGAATAATTAAGCAAAAGCAAAACTAATACGTGAAATAGGTATAATTATATATATAGTTTATATACTTTATTTATATAGTAAACACATACACAGTTTAACAAAAAACTTCTAAACTTACACTTTTTTATTTAGGTTTTAACAATAATTGTTAAATGGTACGAGTTTTGTCATTTTTTTTGCCTTACTGTTGCAACATTTCCATGCAACTTCATATTAAGAAGTGAAGAGTGGTGGTGCATTCGACATTTTATAAAAATATCCAGAATTTTTCGGATGAGCTGAATCTCG
>NW_026018165.1:636088-639191 GCF_020466585.1 Dendroctonus ponderosae
GTTAATATTAGATGTAATTAGAAATTGGGGTTTCAGCTGATCATTAAGATTAATATTATTATTCTGAGATATTTGCTTAAGATTATTATAAATGTGAAATTTTTGGGAAAGAATATATACTTTATAATTAAACACTAGTGTACAAAAAGTAAAATTATCTTATTTTATATATAATACATAGTTATAGTTAATAAGTTTAATTTACGTAAATTTTTAAAGTAAAAAAAAAGTACCTAACCATATAGACTTCAGAATTTAATATAAGTTTATGTTACATTATGGAAGTACTTGTAATAATTCAAAATTCCTTAATATATTTAATATATTGTAATTGTGGTTTGTTTTTATTTAGCCTTTCCCCGCCACCTGTTTTTAAACTATTCAGATTTTTAAATTCAATGATCTTCAATTAAATTAGACGCTAGATAACTACATATTAATCCAATTTAAGGATGTGTATAATCTCGTCAAGCTTTATTAATTCACTACAACAGATTAACCTATGTTGATCCCATTTTTTATCAAATATATTATCAGTGTATACTATATTTTCCACATTTTATCATATTCTAATGCCCTACGCCACTGCCAAAGAGTCGGCCGCTTTGTCGGCCATATCCAACCTCCATTCCGGTCGCACTGATTTTACCGTAGACTCCTTCCTGTTAGTTTTATATTCAAAGTCACGAACCACAGACTCAACGCTGACTCCCCCACAATAACTGCAGACGGAAAAATAACACAACCGAAAAACGACGTAAGGTACCATGGGATGACAATCGACCACAACCTAAAATTTAATAAAATGAAAAGTATAGCTACTTTACATTTATTTTTGAAAGCTTACATGCGGGTCCCTAGATAATACTAGGAGTCTTCGACATTTTTCCCACATAAAATTTACATTTTTGTCAGTACTTTGGCATATTTTTCTTAAAAACGCAAAATAGTGACATGGGCACTTTTTGTACCAAGATATGTACATGTATTTATAATTGTTAAAATTATTTCAAGATGCATGATACATGTTTGTAATAATGTTATGTCTAATTTCTCGCGTGACCCAATAAATAATAAGTGATAATTAGGCTAAGGCTTCATTGTAAAAACGGAAAGTCCGAAAAATTATTATTATTAATTCTGATAAGATTTCCTGACTGCGTGTACTTATGATATTCTTATCTTTCCTGGGTCTCAGTCAAAGACTTGACTGGGCACTAGTTTGCCCGCAAGAAAATTTAATTGTTTCGGCTTAATCAAAACTTTCCAGGCCGATGGATTGCTAGAGGTCAAGAAGCTCCTATAAACTCGCCTCCTAGATCTCCCGATTTAAACGCGCTTGATTTTTACTTCTGGGACCGAATACAATCGAAGAACTTTAGGAACGAATTTTTAATATTTCTAACGAAATAAGAACTTTAGTGCAAACTTTACGGTCTGAAAATATTAATTTAATTAAAAGACTGCCGCTAAGTTAACATTAGAATGGTTATTTAAATTTAATTTTGTTTGTTTATATCGTTGCGCATATTGTTACCATGTTTTTAATTAAGTAAAATTTATTTAAACTATAAAGTTTATTATTTTAATTAATTTTTTTTAAATTCTTTCAACATTAGAAATCTTAAACTGATTTTTGGTAGACATTTTAAATCGGAAATAATTTATTTTATCGATATCTTAAATAACTCGGTAAATATATAATAACATTTTTCTCATTTTCTCTCTCTCTCTTTCTATGATAACGCCTCAAATCAGCTGAAATCTGGCAACAACGGGGGAAATGAAATGAAATCAACAACAAAACAATACAACATTCCAAGGGGGCTACAATTACAATTAGCCGCAGTCATCGTAGTAACGCCTGTCATGGATCCATCATTTCGATTTGTGGTGCACGTCTGGCAACGCTGTTCATCAATCAGCTACAGAACAATAAAGACACCAGAATTAGTTGATTCGATGAACGACGTTGGCGACACTGCCGACCAACTATAAGAGAGATCGCAATACAAGGCTCTTTTCTCTCGCGCTTTAGTCCAGAGACAAGGGATAACGAGACTGCATTGAATAGGAAAATCAGGAAACACATTTAGATGCGCGGGGCTGGGAACAGGTTTTAATGCAGATTGGTTTCTGCGCATATATTGGCAGCCATGTCTCACTAGGTCCTAGGCCACTGTTTTTAGTTCTGCACAAAACCAAAACGTCATTAGTCATAAATCTTTCATTTGGCGGTAGTGGTCTAAATGATAGTTTGTTTATATCCATTTTGTGTCTGTGATCATAGAAATTCTAAAAGCAAGTAAGTTGAAATGTGTGTAATATAATAATTATCTAGTTACATTGAATTTATTTTTTTACCGGTAGCATACCACCGTTTATACCAGACTAGTAATTACCACGAGGCTGGTGCATAACGACTAAGTTAATAGGTTTTTATGTACGTTCTTTGTATATAAATATAAATAATTTGTTGTTTCTAAATTAATAGGTATTCGAATTGTTCCGGTAAATGCTCATTTAATCATTAATTCATAATTACTTCATCCCAAAATGACAAATATAGCAAATTATACTTGTCGCTATCCCTTGTGCAATAGCAAATATTTTGTACATGGCGCTAGGCATTTTTTCAAGTTCCCAAAAGATAAAACATGTCGTCAAATGTAGTTCAGTAGTTTAAACAAACACCTCATTAATTCGATTCAATATTCAACTACCAGACATTATTTGTGTGAAGATCATTTCATTGAATCAGATTTTACAAGCACGTTTCATAACAGACTAATTAAAGGCGCCGTTCCCACAATCTTTCAAAAAGAGACTTACGTTATCTCAAATTAAACTTCACCCTTTCGCCCGCAATCACTAGAACATAATGAATTACAATCCATTCCAGAGCCGAAATCCACAAAATGTACAACAGCAAAGCCCCAAAAATTGAGAGTTAAAAGGTCAACATTTACAACTGAAAACAAAAAATTATACTCTGCCTACCGACAACAAAAAGCATATATTTGTAAATTAAAAAAAAAATTACAGCTGTCACAAAATCAAATTCAAGACCTTTACAACATCAACAATTCAGAGATATTTAAAC
>NW_026018165.1:640190-642644 GCF_020466585.1 Dendroctonus ponderosae
AAACTTTTAATTTGTGAAGTGTTAAACCACATTGTGTAAAAAACAAAACTAACAACATTTCTTTAACTGGTGAACGGTTAGACAATAATTAATTTTGCTGTGTTGAATTAGTGTTATCACCTTAACAACGGTAAGTAGGGAACTATATTTCGTTGGGATTGTTCGGGTAGTGAGATTTGCTCTGATTTTTGTGTATTCCCATTTTCGCCCTGTCCCATTGCCACTTAAGGACCTAGGTTCCCAATCTTAAGTGGAATAGAAATTCGGTCCTCCTAAAAACCCTAGTTCCTAAGTCAAGCAGTCTTTGTAATTAACTAAAACTAAAATTAATACTAATTAAATTTCTTTGGGGCTTTCTAAGTAAAACCCCTGGCATCCCTGGATTTAACCATTAACTTTTAACTTTTAACTAATTGTTAGGCCCGTTGGCCATTAATTTAACAAAAATAATAATAATTTTCCCCGTACCCGTACTTTCTAAGATATAATTCTTTTTGTTCCTATTAATGTATCTTAGTAATCTGTGTCCTCACCCTTTCCAATTAATCCCGCTTGGTTGCCTATGATGAAATAGTCGCCCAGTGGGTACAAGGCTCTGAGGTAACCAAGTACACCCCTCTTCCTTGGATCACATCCAAGAGTCGAAATAAGTTAATCTACGGCTGGTGGCTAACGGAATCACCATTTTGCTAACTTAAACCTACTTTCAGCACCCTAAGATTTACCTGAAGAAAAGTAAAAAGGCCCAGACCTAAGAAGTTTCCCCGGCCAATTTATTTTTTATATACCCAACTTACGGACTGAGGAAAAAATAGAAAAAGAGCTGGGGCTCAGGACTCCCCCTCGCCAATTTTTCTGAACAAATTCTTAATCAAAATATGACTGATCAGGTTAAGTCTGAGGCAGGTCGCAAAGGATCGACTGGTGGGGACCACCCTGCAAAGGACGAAAGAAGAGAGGGAAGACCCTCGGAGGGTTCATTGGGACGTTCGCCGTCGTCCCCCGACCTGGAAGAGTGCTTTGGTTTTGCGACTTCCCGCAGGCACGTTAGTATGATAGGTCAACAAAAAAATTTGTGGGGTGCGTTGATAAGGGATCATTGGGTCGAACAAACGATTTAGCAGATCACGCTTTACTTTTTATGGCTCAGGGTGTAACGCAAAAATGGAAACAACCAATTTCGTATTACTTTACAAAAAATACCATAAGTGCTGCAGATTTACAAACGCTAATAAGTGAAGTAATACGAGATCTAGCAAACATAGGCCTTCATGTCAAGTGTACAGTGTGCCACCAGGGACCTACCAATGTATCTGCATTGCGACAAAAAACTGAAAATAATTTTTTTTTTATCGAAAATGGAAACAAAATTTATATATTTTATGATTCTCCACATTTATTAAAATCAACACGAAATGCTTTGTATAAATTCGTATGATATTTTATATTCAGAAAATAAAACTGCAAAATTTAACCATATTCAAGAAGCTTTTGAAATAGACCAGAAAAGGCGATTTCAAGCCATGAGAAAAATTCACCGTAATTATTTGTACGATTTGGAAAGTAGTCCACTTATCAAAATGAAAGTATCAATTGCAGCAAAAACCCTCAGTCATACAGTTGCCGCCACTTTAGAATCTCTTTACTCAGATACAAGTTTTTTAAAAAGTGAGACCATGTATACCGCAGAATTTGTGGCAGATATAAACAATTTATTTGACAGTTTTAATGCAGATACATTATATCGTCAAAACGGGCTTCCTCTAAGATGTGCAATAACAGCAAAAAGCAAACATGCAATTTTGGAATGAAATGGAACATAAAATTACATCTTGGAAATTTTGCAAAAAAAAATGACAACAGTAAATTTATTAGTGTTTTTCCATTTAAAAAGGGGTGGTTCAATAATAGTAAATCGATTAGAGAGTTGTGGCTTGATTGTCATAAAGCAGGATTTACCTTTTTAAGAACACGTGCTATCAATCAGGACTCACTTGAAAATATATTTTGCGTTATTCGACAACAAGGTGTAGGAAATGTTTATCCAAATTGCTTTCAATTTATGTGTAGTTTAAACACTAGTTTATTAAATAATTTAGTATCAAGCAGAAGCATTTCAAAAAATTGTGAAGATGATAATATGTCACTTTTAGAAAATTTGCGAAACTTTTTAGAAGAAAAATCGCCAAGTTTATTAAGCCCTAATGATTTTATTGCTACTCCATTTCCTGGGGCGGTACAGGAAATAGAAGAAAGTAATTTTGACAATCAAGCAACTTCTTATGTTTGTGGATTTCTGGTCAAAAATTTAAAAAAGCATTTTAACTGCGATATTAGCTACGGTTGTCTTTTTACAGATGAATTAGAACAACATCATTCATTTGTTACTTTTAAGGAGTACGATAATATTAAAAGACTGAATTATGTAACTAAACAGCTAGTCAATTACGTTAG
>NW_026018165.1:643643-671903 GCF_020466585.1 Dendroctonus ponderosae
TTACTCACCATAACTGTACCCATGGAGCGGGACTTCCGCGAGTTCCTGAAACTCGCAACTGGTGGGGAAGAAGAGCACGCCAGGGACAACACCTTTCCGAGCCGGAGCCCGCCGGCCGCGGACCCCGAGGTCATTCAAATTTTAAAAACCCCAGAAGCGCCCGAATGCGGAACATCGGTTTCGTCACCCCCGCATTCGGCAACAAGCAAGTGCTTCGGTTTTGCCCCGACCCCTCGGCACGTCAGAGTGCGAGGATGTAGCCACGTGCAGGCGCTGTCTGTATGGACATACTCGCACGATCTGCAAGGAGCCGCCGGCATGTGCGAATTGTGGTGGGGAACATGAGACCAGGGAATGTGATGGCAGTAGGGACCTTGAATGCATAAATTGCAGAAAAGCCGACCTTACGCAGAGGAGACACAACGCCTGGGACGACAAGTGTTCGGTGCGCCTTTGCAAGAGGGAGCAGCAGAAGGCGGAAACCAGGTGTGCATTTGTAGGTGCCTGAGTTTTCTGCAATGGAATGCAGGGAGAGGAAAGGAAGCGTGTGTTTTGTGTGAGAGCTTTGCTGTGGAACATGGAGTGGCTGTTGTAGTGATTACTGAGCCGTATCCTTGGATGATTACATGGAAAGGATTCAGATTGTTTGGCGGCGGCAAGGGCAACGTCCTGGTCCGGAAGGACATTTGTTCCATGTTGGTCTCTGATTTTTCTGGGAACAAACAGTTGTTGTTGCCATCGAGACTGCAGGAGATAGGCGGGAACTTACTGTGGTTGCCCTGTATGACGAGCCTGGTGGCAGCAAAAACGTCAGGTTGGAACCCATAAAGAACAGCTTGAGGACACTGGACCGGGTCGTGCTGGCATGAGGTTTGGGTGGGTCCGGAGTGTGATCTTAAGGGGACTGCTGTTCAAGCTCGAAAACGAGAGGGGATTGCCAACCTTCCAGTCCACTAGACGCGTGAGCTGGATTGACTTCACATTTACCTACGGCGTTGAGCTAGTAGGTTGGAAAGTAGTTGACAAAGAAACGCTCAGTGATCACCGGTATGTAAGATTTGGGGCAAAAGTGGATAAGGTTAAGAGAAGAGGTTTTCGCTGGGTGGAAGATTATCAAAACACGGACAGACTACGGCTTGTGAAGGAGTTGCTTGAGGTCCCTGCCTTCGGGCTAGGGCTAAGCAGCAGAGCTTTACTCGAGGCGGAGATTGAAASGTTTCTGAATGAGGTCGGTGGCGTTGGCAGGAGATGCATACAGAGGGTGAGAGTATATCACGCAAGCATGAAYGAGTGGTGGGATAGGGAATTGCAGCTGCAAAGAAGGAGCGTGAATAGGGCACGGGAAAGTTGACAAAAGGCAAAGCAATTTCTGTCAGGGAACATCCAGGTAATGCGACATAAATATAGAAGTGAGAGACGTGTCTTCAAGAAGCAGATCAATAGAAAAAGGTTGGAGTGGGTTGAAAGGGAGTGTGAGTATATGTGAGGACAATCCGTGTCATAAAGTGTGGCGTTTAATGAAAGGTAGAGGGTCCTCACGACAAACTCCCGTTGTTGAAAACAATGGGCAAATCCTGGTCGGACAGGAGTGGGATGCTTTCCTGATTAATAAATATCACCCGGAGTTGAGTGAGAGTGAGTGTAAAATTCTGGAGAGTATGGATACTACTGGAGTCGAAGGAGTGAACGATGCGATAATTTAGGGGATAAAGAATTTAAGGAGGCGCTTTGTATGATGAGGAACAACAAAGCCTCAGGAGCTGATGGCATGGCGGTCAGCTTCTGGAAGTTTGTATGTGAAGAAAGAGAGAATGACATAAAAAACATGTATAGACAATGCCTACACTTCTCGTATTTTCCACTTGTATGGAAGCGCGCCAAAATAGTGTGGCGACCCAAAGGTGCTTGGGGAGTGCGTCCCATCAATCTGATGCCGGTTTCTGGAAGGCTCTTTGATAAAATTTTAAACAGGAGACTGCAGTGTCGCTTCGAGTCTGGAGCCGGTCTGGATTACAGACAATTTTAATTTCGAAAGGGTGTTGGTACGGTGGACGCGGTTGCAAGATTGGTCGGGCAGTTCAAGGAGGGCAAGGAGGCTGGTAAGCATCAACTGTTGGTGCTGCTAGATATTAGTAACGCCTTTAACATGGCATGGGCCCCGGTGGTGAGTCAAGAGCTTGAAAGGGCTGGAATAGACAAGGGGCCCATAAAGATGTGCTGGAGTTTTATGAGAAATAGGTTTGTCCAAAGTGGTAGCGTGGTTCGCTCAATTGGCAAAGGTTGTCCGCAGGGATCGAGCTCTTTTGCCCCACTTTATGGCTAATGGTCATGGAGATTGATTTGGTTGCAAACTAGAGTGCATGTTCAGGACGGCCTGGGAATAGCTAAATGTTTGGGCAAAAGATGTGGATGTGCATTACAGCGAGGGGAAGACTGAGGCGTTGTTTCTGCCGGCTTCCGGTGTTCACACCGGGTAACTTGCGGGTTATCTCATCGGCGGTTGTCACCTATCTGGGAGTGGTACTGGACGCCAAATTGCTCTTCCTGGAACACGCCAAGAGTGTTAGAGTGAAAGTGGGTACGGTGTGTGTGAAGATCAAAGGGATTTTGAGGAATAGAGGTGTGGCAGCGAAGGAGGTGGTGTGGTTGATGTATGAGAGGGCGGTCAAAAATGCAATTCTGTATGCATGCGAGATATAGGGTGGCAAGGCGCTAGACTCAAGAGTTAAGAAGCAGTTAGAGGCATACATAATAAATAAAACAGAATAATGGTAACAAATGTTGCTTGTGGCGAGTCGCCCAAGAGGAGGAGGTGATTTGGAATGCCTGGTCGATGCTTCTGTTGAAGGGGAAAAGGGAGCGATTGGGGTTTGGTGTGCGGGTATGGCTAGGGGAGAAGAAGTCAGGGATGAATGGGTTGAGTGGGGCGGTAAGAATCCAACAAGCATGGAGGTTGCAGCCATTGGAAAGTCTCTTGTGAATCTGCGACCTCTGTGCAAAAAGAGTGAACGTGCGGTAGTAAGGACAGATTCTCGGCAGGCCATCGCAGCTATCGAGGATTACGAGTCCAGGTCGTCGGAAGTTGTGAAAACACAGAGGCTGTTGCACGAATTAAGGGACAGCGGCATCAGCGTCTCGATTTATTGGGAGAATCGCAGAGGCTCTGCTGGCGCGGTAGCTGTAGATAAAATAGCCAGTGGCGCGCGATGGGGCACTCCTGGTGCGGAAATAGTGGCCGCAATCACAAATCGGCAGATCAGGAGCCTGATGAGGTCCTGGATTTTAGATGAATGGCAGAGATTGTTCAGCAACAGTAAGAATGGGAGAGAGTTGTATGAGGTATGTGACAGGGTTGGCAAGGGAATGCTTGGTATGACTAAAAAGGCACTGCAGTTAGCAACGGGGCATGAAAATTTCCGTGCCTATCTTGCCAGGTTTAAAATTAGGAACTGTGGTGAGTGTGAATGTGGCCTGCGTGCTGAGATGGCTCAGCATGCCAGGACCGTGTGCATGAAACCAGTCAGGGAAGCCGACCGGGAGAGTTTTGCTCCCGATCAACCCTGCTGGCGCTTGAAAGGAATGAATGGACGAAGGGATGAGGACATGGTCAGAATGTTTGAGGAGTTTGCGGAAGTCATTGTCGGCGATGACGACTTCGATTAGCGTAACGGCCGCGGTAGAAATTGGTTTGCACTGCCTAGAACATTGATATGTAGACATGAGATCGCTGGTCGGTCTCCCGCTAAAACATGCCACCCGCTCAGCGTTTTTGTTTGTGGAACGATTACTTTGCGCAAAGCAGAATTTATACGCTAAGCTAGCCCGCATTTTAGATTAATGCATTGCAAGCTGGGTTATCTGTGATTGTTCCGGATTTCTGGCCCGAATTTGGTAGAATAAGTTAGGTTAGTTTATGCGCGTCAAGTGATCTACGTCTGTGCAGGTCATTTGGCGCTGCTGTTTACACATAGGTTAAGTTAGTTGCGTAGTTATAGACGATAAGTTAGCATTAGGTCTGTGAGCAGGAGATTGTTTTTTTTTGAATACTATAAATTAAAGGTCATCGGTGTTGTTGCTTTCTCCCAGTTTGGTGTGACAAGAACGTGGAGGATGTCAGACGGGACTTGAGCCCTGGGGGTTTTTTCTCGGTGCTTTTCTTCTTGGCTCGCTTGCTTGGCATGGGGTTTCGCTTGAGAGTGGTTTGCATATGGCCCAATGGCATTAGCTGGGGTCTGCCGCAAGGCGTAACTTTTGCATGTCAGTCTAGGTTTACGAAGTTTCACTTGGCCCTGTGACTTGGCCTTTCTTAATGGCCAAAACCGACCACGTCATAATCGGTGCTGACTTCATTCACCATTTCAAACTCCTTATAGACTTGTAGATCCGTTCACCAAAATTTCAATATCTGGCAAGCCCAACCATTCCGCCATCAGTTTGGTACGCACGCTAGATTCGAAATGCGAGTACTTCAATATTCTCAGCCACTTTCCTGAACGTTTCAACGCTTCATCCATGAGGTTCTAAATGGTCTAGATTTTTGTTTCCCGTACATCGACGACGTTTTGATGGCATCAAAAGATCACGATCAGCACCGCGAACATATCACGGAGGACTTCAAACGTCTCGATAAATACGGCCTGACAATAAACCTTGAAAAATGTGATTTTCAAAAATCGCACGTAACGTTCCTAGGATACGATGTTTCAGCCGAAGGATTGAGCCCGCTACCCGAAAAAGTAGCGACCATCGCTAACTACCCTGTCCCAAAATGTTCCGGTGAATTACGAAGGTTTCTTGGAATAATTAACTTCTACAGACGTTTTATCCCAAATGCCGCACACCATCAAGCTCAACACTACAAATTGCACAACAACTGCAAAAAGAGCGACAAAACCCCGATCCAATGGACTCCCGAAACTCTGAAACATTTTAACCAGTGCAAACTGGATTTGGCAAATGCCACCCTACTGGTACACCCTTCACCCTCAGCGGAAATCGCACTTACGGTTGACGCATCCGACTTCGCCATGGGCGCAGTAGTAGAGCAACTGCAAGGGGATAGTTGGAAACCGCTTAGTTTTTTTTCAAAAAAATTTAACCCAGCTCAAGTTAAATATAGCACTTATGACCGTGAACTTTTCGCCATATACTCGGCAATAAAATATTTCAGGCACATGCTTGAAGGCAGGTCGTTCAAAATATTCACGGATCACAAGCCTTTAACTTTTGCTTTCGTCCAGAAATCGGACAAAGCGACTCCCCGATAAACCCGCCACTTGGATTATATTGGTCAATTCTCCACCAATATAATACATGTCAGCGAAAAAAACAACATTGTCGCTGATGCACTTTCACGTTTAGAGGTTATTAATACACCCCAGGGCATCGATTACGATACCCTACACTCACATCAAATAAACGACCCGAAACTCCAAAAAATCCTGAGCAACCCAGAAACTACCTCGCTAGTTCTCAAGGAACTTTCACTTCCTAACTCTTTGGCACTCATTTGGTGCGACGTTCGTACTTCTAAAGCCCGCCCATTCATTCCATTGACTTTTCAGGCGACAGATTTTCACAAAATTTCACGGATTCAGTCACCCAGGAACCAAAGCCACAACAAAATTAATCACATCACGTTCTGTTCTGTTTTTGTGGCCCTCCATAAAAAASGGTGGGGGGGCGAATGGTCAAGGTCATGTGTAAACTGCCAAAAGTGCAAAGTCCAGAAACACACGCGCACCCCGTTCCAGAAATTCGATGCYCCAGACGAACGTTTCCAGACAGTATATATAGATATCATATACCCACTACCTTCTTCTAATGGTCACTCCTACTGTCTGCCCTGTATCGACCGCTTTTCTTGTTGGGCTGAAGCTTCCACTTCAAGACATTTCTGCCGAAACTATCGCTTCAGTTTTTTTCGCAAATTGGATATGTCGTTGTCGTTGGAACACCTGCGTAAATCGTTACCGATCAGGGCCGTCAGTTTGAAAGCTCGCTTTTCAAATCCCTCGCTCTCCAAATGGGATGTAACAAAGTTCGATCTTCGCCATACCACCCACAGACAAATGACAAAATCGAGAGATGGCATCGAACTCTAAAATCGGCCATTATGGCACACGCCAACCATCGCTGGACAGACAGGAGCGGATCCAGCTTTCGAGTCAGGGGGGGGGGTCAAGTAGTAGAAATTCAGTCTTTTGTTGTCCATGAAATTAGAAAAATTCTAGTTGTTAAAAACCCAGCACAAGGGGGGGGGGTCATGACTCCCATAACCCCCCCCTGGATCCGCCCTTGTGGACAGATATCCTGCCCACTGTACTCCTGGGCTTGCACAGCACGGTTAGGGAAGATATATGTGTCACTCTAGCAGAAATGCTATATAGAACCACATTACGTCTCCCAGGCGAATTCTTTAAATCCTCTAAATCCTCAAGCGACCCACTGTCTTTCACCTCCGAATTGAAAGGGCAAATGGAAGTTCTCTTGTTGCGTAATCTTTCCGATCAGAATATAAATCCTAATTCATATCAACTAATATCATCTTTCAAAACGGCAGTTATTACAAATTTAATTACTCCAACTTGCAATCGCAATCGTGAAAAAGATGACGTAACATTTTACAGGACTTTTCAAATAATTAAACTGACTATTGGGATTTTATCTCCTGCAGTGTACTTGATACAAAAGTTCCACAATTGAAAAAAAACCTTTATTTTGTAATTGAACAGTTCGAACTACTCCTAAATCATTCTATCAGTTTCACACTTGTTAACCTTACTGTCAACTTCCTCCAATAATCCAATTTCAAATAAATCCAACACTAACGATTTTATACCATTGCAAATTTTGTTGCTAAATGGGCTTGATAAATTAGAAATAAGTGGCATGACCATAGAATTGGCGAAGGCAAGAAAAACACCACCGCATAGGTAGCTGGTTTCTCAACTAAAAAAGTACAGTAAAAAATTACTTGTTATGAGTGGTTAGAAAACTTAATTTCTGAAATTGTTGAGTCACATCATACCTTCGCAATGTTTAAAGAGAATGCAAATGATAAAAAAGGCTAGTCACTAATAAACTAACATATTTTTTAAAAAGACTATATGGCATTATTATGCATATACATATTACCAAGATTAGGTCATATTATCCATTATGTGACAAAAGAAATTAAAACATCCATAAAATCAAAATTCCTTTTGAGTGGTTCACATGAAAAGAACATTTAGAAGAGGTGTTAAATTATATTTGGAATATATCTATAGATTGAATAATTACAAACATTTGCCAAATCACCAAGCGACGTAAATACGACCAGAACAAATTAAAAAAATGAAGCACTTATAGAAAGATCTGTTCATTATAATACACACATATTCTTTGTGCAACAATTTTTTATATATAATTTTTATTTTTTTATGAGCCCGTTGGCTAATTCTAGAAAAAAAAACTTCTCTTAATATGATTAATGATTCAGTTACCGTAGTTTTTTCCCATATCCTCGCTTTGTTTCCGATTATGAATCTAGGCTTCCTATGTTTTTATTTTTTTTTTGAATAAAAAACTGAAAAATTAAATCTTCAAAACCGAGACTGAAGTTATTTTCATCAAGAAAGGAGGGCAGTTGGATTCCCACTTGCCGATTGTTTTTCCTCTTTAGGACTTCGAGATTTCTTCTAAAAGAACGGCTCATGCCTAGGACTTTTCCTGGCCAAATTTTTCGTTATTCAATAGTTCCGCATGGAACAGAATCTTCCGGCACAAAAGGAGAATACTTCTGGTGAGGATTCCGACTCCGACAGGTTCACAACTTTGCTACCCAGAGTTCTTCCTTTTGGGACTATTTGGAAGACAATTTGTGCTTTTTGTAACATACTTAATAATGTTTTTTTTATTCTGGTTTATATTATTTTCTTCCCTTTATTGTTTTCCTTGCCTTCGTTCAGACTTCATCTGGATTAAAACTTGAGTTCTCAGTGTTACAATTTGGATGTCCTGACACACTATAGCCTCGGTTCATTATTTGCAATTTGCACTTATAACATGTGGAAATAGGCCAGATTGTCAGTGTTTCAATTTGTGCCAACACTTCAGTCGCTGTTTCAATTAAGAGAACCGATACCCAACCGAGATAAAGAAGAATTCATCAGTAGATAAGTATTTTGAGCACCAACTAATTTTGGTTTTGGGCTTCAGGAACTTGCAATCCGAAGTATGCCATCTTGAATTATATTAAATTATATATTTATATTAAGTGTTGTTCAGTGCCGCGTCGCAAGAGGCCAGGTGTCGCGGCACATGGACAGGCAAAAGTTTCACACGATACAGTGGCACCCACGCCTAAATGACACTGTTGTGGACGACATCATTTCGTACATCAGACGTAACCGGGTGAACGAGCTTTTAATGCAGGCAGCGGGTTATTGCCAAGTACAAATTAACAAATCGCGCTTATGACATTTTGTCTAGGACCAAAAATACTAACCAGGTAAGATCCATTTTAATTACAATTAAAGTGGAATGTAATTCAATTTATTTGATGCAATAATCAGTTGCATCAATAATTGTTGTGAATTGATGCAATAATCATTTCACAAGAATACCTCAGCCCATGAGGTATTGTTGTGAATTTCTATTGTATATTGCTCAAAATGTTGCCTATAAAAAGGTATTGTGCCATCTAAATAAGTCCAGTTTTGTACTTAATGTAGGTCGTATATTTGTCGTTTACTGCAGATGATTCAATTTAAAACAGATCAATACAATGTATCTTAACTTATATGATACAAAAGCGTACACTTCAGATTATTTCCAGTAAAGATAAATATTCAGATCAATTATATTCCCAAACTAAACAGCTACTGTGTAAAAAAATAAAAATATTACATAGATATTAATAGTTAACATGTTAGAGAATTACTAAAATCACAAGAATCCTTCAACAGGATTTTTTGATAAATATAAAAGGCTAGTTCTTTCGTTAAGCACAAATGGTAGATACTCATTTATTATAATTAGGCATCATTTGCACACCATCTAAAGCGGTTGTGGGATAGATTAATGATTTTAAAACAACTAACTGTTTTAAACCTGCCTTTTACACTTATTTGTCACATTAGAAACTATTTATATACAGAATGCACGTAAATATATTTGAAGTATTCTCAAAAGATAAAAAATTATCTTCTATCTTTAGAAATGCTATTAAATAAACTTAGAAAGAGACTATTACCAGATGACACTAAAAAAATAACAACCAAATTGTCACAAATGTGACATGTTTATTTACTGTTTGAAAATTTTTATTTAAGCCACTTTATTAAGATGTCAAACCCAAGAACAAAAAAACTTTGACGTTATATGAATTGAAAAAGCGTCCGATCGATATTGCGCGAACGCTCGGCATCGACAAATCAAACGTCCAACGAACCATCAAGAGGTTTGAAGAGCTCGGCCAAACTGGTCACAGAAAAAACGCGCGTGAGACTGGTATCAATTGGGAATCATTCCACCAAACAGCCAGACAGGATCTCCATTTCAAGCCCTAGAAACTCCAAAAAGTTCAACTCCCCTCCGACGACAAGTGCGTACGGCTTGAACGATCCAAACGAATGCTTGGACGCCACGCTCCTCTTCAATGGGAGAAAATCCTCTTCACTGATGTGAAGCTATTCACCGTTGAACAAACCCACACTCAGCTGAACGATAAGAGCTGGTCCGTGGAGGCCTCCGGTACATCGTATTCGTGGAACAAAGGGTGAAAATCAACAAGCACTTCTACCACCGTGACATCCTCGAAGCCGTCGTACTTCCGTGCGGATTGGACGTTCCAACAGGACTCTGACCCACAAGGCGAAAGAGACTCAGGACTGTTGCCGGATCCATTTTCCGAATTTCATCGCGTCGGCGGAATGGCCGCCCTACACGCCAGATCTCAATTCGATGGACTACAGTGTGTCTTCTATTTTGGAGACCAGGTCCTGTGCTACACGCCACAAAACTTTCGAGTCGCTGAAACGGCCGCTGCGTCGGGAATGGGAACGATTGTCGCCGGAAGAAGTGCGTGGCGCGGCATAAATTTTTCGGTAGCGTTTGGTGCTCTGCCGAGACGCGCAAGGAGGCCACTTCTAATCCGGCTGCGCATCTTGTAGTCAAAATAGTTGTTTATTGTTCTTTGTTGATAAATTTTGTTTCTATTGAAAATTAAACATTTTATGAAGTTTTTGCTAGAGGTCATTTTTTATTGTCACCCTGTAATAAATGTTGTTGTTTGTTGGTGACCGTTATGCTAATTGGTAAAAAATGCTTGTTGAGGTGTTTGGGCTTATCGGTCAATAGATCGTCGGCTGAGAATTATTTTGAACATTTTGAAGTCCCACAATGACAAATGGGTAGTATTTGAATTTAAAACTTGAGATCATGTTTTTTTTTACATTGAACAATGTGGCTATGACAGAGATAGTTCCATGTAATTCTTCAGTTTGCTCAATTACAGAGGTATATGTTTGTTCTGAGAATTGGGCATGGTACATTTTTATGCATTAAACGACTTGGTGATTTCAACTCAAATTAGTATAAATATGGACATCGTTCAAAATAATTCTCATGGCAACAGAAAATAGAACACTATTTTTCTTGGGCCAACGTTTCGGCTATAGGAACCCCTGATGATGGGTTAAAATACCCAAAACGTTGGTCCAAGGAAAATAGCATTTTATTTATACCGACAAAATCCAAGCACCTAAGCAGGCATATTTACTAATTTATCAATAAAGTTGTAATAATGCATGAATATTATCAACGTGGCTAGACTATCATCAACGTAATACCAAGTTAAATAATAACTTAAAAGCTAACCTGAAGTTTTCAGAGATTGTATACAGGGTGATCAAGTTTTAATTAATAAAATGGGACAATCATTAATGTCCAAACACCCAAGGACCGGTTTCAAGCCCATTAGCTCTCGTCAGCTGAGTTTGGCCTGAAATTAGCGACAGCGAAACCTAGAGCTAAGAGCTAATAGGCTCGAAACCGGTCCTGGGGGTGCCCAAGGTTGGCGAAACTCGAAATTTACTCGAATCTTACTGATTTTTTATTCGGATCATTAATGCAACGAATTCCTTCTCTTCCATATAATTACTTTCACTCGTGGGCTTACTCCTGCTGCAATATCTTGACTTCGAATTTATGAAACAGAATTTGAGATACGAACGGTTTTCAACAAAACATTCTAAAGAATATGGAAATAATAACTTTTTTATTAACCATCGCAGCAAAAAAATTAATTCTAACTGAATCACCCAGCATTTAGTTTGGAGTTTAGAAACACCACAGATATAGTGGAATGCGATAAGTTAGAGTATTCTTAAAAATTTAGAATATTTGCACTTAGCTCAAGAATTAGATTAAAATGGACCAACATGTCTTACCATTGTTTAACAGCAAGTAGTTTCATAATACATAAAAAGCGCCATTAGAGTCATTCATTGGTATTACTTCTTCTTTGAGTGTTCTATGAATAAAATTAACACTTTTAATATACATCCAAACGTACAAATAATTTTGAGAAAACTGAATATATTGATATTTTGATAAAATTCCTTCAATACAATAAGCTAAAACTGTTATATTGGTATTCCACCAAGCACTTTTCTCCGATTTATTGGCCACTAAATTTACTTTACGTTTCAACCAAAGAGGAGTACGATCCCATTAACTGTAACTGTTCGACCCAAATTTCAACTTGTACCAAGGATCTGATCCTAAAGCAAATCAAATACAAGGTTTTTGGGACCTGTACTGCACCTTTTGTCACTATGCTCGATGAATTACCAGTCAATAAAGTCAAATTACCTTGCAAATTTTATTGTGACAATTTATTTACAAGCTTACACCTTTTGGTACATACAAAGGATCGCGGGTATTATTGAAACTGTCCAATGGCTTCAAAAAATAATATGCAGAAACGTAAGGGAGGTGATTTCGATTCAATCCTTGATAGAGCAACTGACATTATTTTTGTAAGATGTTTAGATAATAACGTCGTAAGTGTGGCATCAACATGTTACTGTGTGAAACCACAATCGTTTGCAAAAAGATACTCCAAATGAAAAAAAAAGACTTATCCAGGTGCAACGTCCATGTATTATTGGAAAATATAACAATGCAATGGGCGGCACAGATTTGATTGATGAGAACATTAACCGCTTTCGAATTGGAATCAGAGCAAAAAAGTGGAACTGGAGCTTGATAACTTGGATTCTAGATGCGAACATACAAAATGCATGGATATTATACAAGAAATCTGGACACAAGTTGACACTAATGCTCGTGCCTCTTGACTTCGAACAGACGTTAGAAAACCTTCTAAGAATCCAGGTCTCCAAGAATTTGGAAAAACTTAAATAGAATTAGCAACAATGTTGTGTGTTATGTCCTGAATTGTATTACATAAAACATTCCGTAGCGCAAATAGAACCAGGCAATAGCATTTTCATGTGTAAATGCTTAGTGTTCAAGACCCAAATTTAAAAAAAATGAGCAAATGTTTCCTCGTAATTTTTAGAGACGATCAAATATTTATTTCAGATAATCTGCTTAAAGTGTACTTTAACGTAAAAAGGAAAACATTTGAAACTCGACTAGACATAAATGTTACCAGCCTTTTAAAATAAATATCCAGCTCACGAATTTTCAACCAATAAGAATGACTCTATAAAATTATGCGCTTATGGATGACCAACTTTTCATCTACTCATTAATATACAATCAAAAATGTTTAATGCGTGTTTCATGAAAATCTTTTTCGATGTAATTTTCACATAAGGCCGATATACATTAGTGTTTACATTTGGCACAATATTCTTTATAGTGCAAGTTAAAGCTGGCCATCCACCGAAGTGGGTTTATTGAATATCTTAAAATTAATAAGGAACATATTGTCCATTATATAGCCTTATAGTAATGTCTTTACATTTAAGTCACATTAAATACAGCGTAACGAAAACTTCAATCCTTAACTATGAGATATAGCACTGCTGTCAAAAAATGAGGGGTTTGCAAAATGGCTGTACACATTTCCACAACTTTCTTACGTGAAAACATGACGAATTAGTCCAATTGATCTAATCTGAAAGTGGACGGCTTTTCAATACAGTGCGGCAAAGTTCGGTTTAAAAAAAATATCAATTAGTTACTTTGCCACTTGAACATTTCGATCAGATAATAGATTTTTTTCTATGCACATTGGAAAAGGCTACTGTGAGACCTAACCAAATCCTATTTAAAATGAAATATTTTATGGTCCAGTTATAAGAAAAATATATGACCAAACACACAGAATTGCCTTTTTGAGGTAAGTAAAATGCTAAATATTTTAAGTTTACAATTCGCCGCAACTCTAATGAATAAAGTAACGTATTTACTTAGATAGTTAAAAAACATACATTTATTTAAGATAGCGGAAGTTTTGACGTTCGCTAACCTCAGGCACCCCCATAACCGGTTTCGAGCCTATTACGGCTCATCAGCTGGGTTTAGCTTGAAATTAGCGACCGCGAAACCTGAACTTGATTTACCCAATGCAAACACAAAGAGAGGAAACTATTAACATCAGCTGGATTTAAACTCAGCTGATGAGAGCTAATAGGCTCGAAACCGGTCCTGAGGGTGCTTGAGGTTAGCGAACCTCGAGACTTGCACTATCTTTCGACAAAATTCTTGCCTTTATTACATTTATTTATCGTATAGTGTACGATTTATTAGTCAAAATTGCATGATCAAATATACATACATACAAGTCTGCAAGGAATGCAGCTTAATTAATCTTGGTTAATTCCTCGTTTTTCTTTTAAGAATATGTGCTAGTATTTGGGACAGACGTATTACAAACACTCTGTAAATTCATTAAATGCGGCAATAATGAATACATTATCCAAAGTTTCATGTGGTGTTGTTCTTTACGTTGATTGCTTTCCTTAGTCTGCCGGATAAATATGGATCAGAGTACAGAAATAAGCGAATTTGTATCTTGGAATTTACATCACATCTTAACCAACAGGCACGTAGACGCGGCTGCAATTTAAAAATTATATTCAAAAACTATTATTTGCGGCTCAATGTGAGGATTGGATTCGATTTAATCACGTTTTATTCTTCAGCTCTGTTCCTTTGCTACTCCCGTAATGTATATTTCAAAACATTACTATTTTGTTAGTTTGCGATGATAGTTTTCATTTGTATTCAAAATTTTGTATACTTGGATATAAACAAACAAATTAATTGAAATAGGCAAGTGCTAATTTCGAGGTTCGCCAACTTCGGGCACGCCCAAGACCTGTTTTGAGCCTATTAGCTCTCATCAGCTGGGTTCAGTCCGAAATTAGCGATCCAGAAACCTGCACTTTATAATGCCAATATATTTACATCGGCGCGGAAACTGTAATATTACTGAAATTAACAAAACTAAAAATAACAAAATTACTAGAAAATAATTATTATCTGAGGGTTAGAGTTTGCACCTTTAGAATTACTAGCGTTGCAGAAATGTATTCATGCGATTCTTACATTAGTTACTTACCTATTCGTTCCATGCAAATTGAAATTTGACCTTAAAACTGAGTATCTACAATTTACCAGCGGAAGAGGCACTACTGCCTCTAGATTGATCTCCACGGCCCCCTCCAGCACCATCCGTCGTATTTAGCTTGGGAGACGGGTTTTTAGGACCTTGACTTCCGCTGCTGCTTAGTGCCATTCTTTGCATTTGACGAATTACAGCTGTTGCATGGTAAGCTTGGCGCCACCTATAATTTAATGACAGTTGCATTCTCAGATTAAACAGATGCATTTGTTTATGTTTTTCGATGGGAGCAATAATGGTTCACAGTCATATTAAAAGTAGGTACTTATAAAAGCTGCTTTGCCAGCTCGGTAATCAATTTGATATAGGTACATATATGAGTAGCATCAACAACAAAATAGCAAGACAACTGTAGCCATGAATGTATTTAGTGCTATATCTGTTTCGTTTGTAATAAGCGACAAGCAAATATCAATAAAATAACAGCGTTGAAATTTTAAATTACAAAAAATATTAGAATTTAAGGTGATAATTAAAAGAAAACATAATGAAACATTCATCATGACAACACCGCAAATGAGGGAAAGATCTGGTAGTAAAATTATAGTAAGGGGAAGTGGACTCGTATATACGACAATTTCTTGCAGCAAAGTTGTTTTGAATATATAAGCGAAGATCTCAAGTGAAACGAACTCAAATGCTTAAAAAAATTGCGTGACTGTTATGGCATTTTTTATTTCAAACATATAATGTAGATACAAAGGTTTGAAAATCAAAGAACCTTTACAGTTATTTACCACACATGTGGCTAGCGGCCAGGCGAGTTGGTTTTCCGATTAATTCTACTCTTTGTCAACATATCGATCGGTACCTAGTTTTACTACTTTCACCCCTACCACCTGATTCCCATTGCTAAATCCCAGATCGGTAGAATTTAATGTTGCTCCCAAACAAATCGGGAATTATGAATGACTAGCTTTGTCTATTTATTAATGTATTTGGTTGCTTTTAATTCTATATTGTTGACGAAAACATAGAATTGGTCAGCTAGTTTAGTTGAATCACTTATTCGTCGATAAAAATAATACTTTGGGTAGATTCGGAGATCAAGATGGGTCGAAAATGTATGAAAATTAACAAGTTTTAACACGTTTATACATAAGTATATGTTAAGGTACTAGTCCTCTGGATACTTTTGTCTCGCAACAAATCGACTGTTGCACTACATTTGTTGCCGTGCTGTGTTCACTAGACAACGAGTTGTCCGCTCCTTTAGTATACGCAACATTGTACCACGCATCTATGCTACGAATGATGCGCGACGCGTGTTCACTAGAATACCTAAACCGCGCACCAATCTAAATAGATTATTCGGTGCTCGCTTAGTCGACAATTTTCGGTTTGAAAATGTAAAAAAACTTGCTAGTGCTCTAATTGTGCTTAGAACTATAAACAAAAGTTCAAATCAACAAAAATCATCTAGCCCCTCTGCGTCCACTGTTGAATACCACCCTTCTTATTCTGCCCACCTTTTCCTATTATGAGCCGTCTGCATCTAGTTTGTCGTGATTATATTTATATCGTCTGTCCAGCGAGTCGGCGGTCTCCCTCTACTTCGTCTGTCATTCGGGTCATGTGTCCAGTCCAGTTTCATTTGAGCCTGACTGTACGTGTAATAACGTCAGTGACGTCACTTCTGATATGGTCTTTGAGAGACACTCCCAGCATTGACATCTTGATTGATTTTTGCGATGGTCAAGGTTAGCGCCTCGGCCCCATAGGTTATGACCGAAAATATGCATTGGTCGAGACTTCTTTTCAGTCACATTGGTATTTGATTTTTAAACATATCTCGGAGTTTTCCAAAAGCTGCCCATACCAGGTCTACCCTTCTTTGCGTTTGGTTTTCTCTGGATATTCGGACTTCGTAGGAGTCAACGGAGAACAACGATAGCGAGAGTTATACCAGAATGCGGCAATGCAGTTGATGAATGTCTACAGGAAAAGTATTTAAACATAGGTAAAACTAATTTCAAAATGTAAATCTCCATTTATTAATAATAATAAACGAGATTATATTACTGCAAATAATCTGTGGCACTTAAAGAAATCATCTCATCGTGCGATTCAGTAGAAAACTGTCTATTTGTCATCAGCCAAGTTGGTGCACGTTCATATTATTGTCTAGAGTGCAGAGAACTATTATGTGCCGTCATTTGCACAGATTGCTGCTGTACCACATTGGTTGATGGTGTTGACAGGTGAGGTGAGGTAGAAGTCGACTTGTCTGGTTCAACCATTAATATTGACTGCAATTCTTTTTGGTATATTTGAGTAAAATCTTTTTTATTTCCAGCTGAGCCCTCTTACAATTTCAATTTTTTAAGAAATTTTAATTCTAAGTTGTAATGTTTGATTTTAATTGTCAACTTAATTTTGAGCAGTTTCATGTTGGTCCATTTCCAGTCGTAATATTGTGTTTCTCTGATCGCCCTTCCGCTGGTTGGGATGCTCGTTCTGCACTCTTGGGGTTTGCTTATAACTTCACGAGTAAGTTTTTTTATATATTTTCTTCTATTGACTCCCCAAGGGTGCTTAACTCTACTTTTTGTATTTCCAGTGGCCCTGAATGTTTTCCCTCACTGAGTGCAAGATGATACAAAAACTAGTCATAGAGACGATTAACAAGCGCGGTGTGATGACTTTAATAGTCGAAAGCGTTAGGCCATATTTATATTCAAGGGTTGAATTTCTTTAGTGTGTACACACGCGCTTCCTTCTTTTCTAATATTATTAATTCACAATATTTGTGAAACTTGTTTGAATGAGGCCAAAAGACAATTTTTGTAAATTTTATAAATAAATAAATAATTAATCATATTTTTTAAATCAAGAATCAAACATTTTAAATTAACTTAAAAAAAGATCAGCTAAGATTTTCGTTCTAAAGGATTTCTTATCTATTCGGCATCCGTAATCGAATCGCATATAAGTTGCCATTTTTATTCGTGTTAAGGTAGCTTTAAGCGAGGCGTATTTGCACAGAAACCATGATCATAAAGGAACATATCAAATCACCAGTTTCACCCACAGCCTGACAAAGTCGAAACGCCGTCGTCTTTGTAAAAAAACTAAAAGTAAACTTTCGCTATGTAAAAATACACTTGGAATTACCTACACATGTTAGCAATTTTTCACCTCAGAGCGAATACAAAGAAATCCGAAATTTGAATTTAGAAACGGGATGCAGACAAAAGATCAGGGATGCAGACAAAATGTACAGCAAATGTAAAGTCTTGTGTTTCTACAGGGACGGATTAACGGAGGGGCTCGCAGGGATTGCAGCTCCCGGGCCCCAACATTGCGAAAACCGCCAATATTTGCAAAGAAACCATGACCATAAAAAACACTACAAAACAGCCTTTTCACTTTCACTCCATTTCATTTCAGTTTAGGGAAATTACTGTTTAGCACATAGTAACTGAAATCCTGTTGGTACTACCAAAAGCTGGTCCCAACACCGTTCGCGGAACGAAGGAACGTAGGATCGGGCTGAACAGGTCCTGAACCGACTTGCGCCCTAATTCGGTTCGGAACTGATCCTGAATCGCTGCCGCAAATAAAGCTACTAAAACCGTATCATGCGCACTAGATTCACAGAATAATCAGCTTTTCAGCGACTGGCGGTTAAATCCAGTCAACATTCACGGGGCACGTAATGGACATCGAAGAAGCCCTTTTACTGCATTATACTATAATATGCAAGAAAGGCAATGGAACGCCAGAATTTGTGGTGTGTGGTGCACCCAATTATTACAGAACTTGAAACGAAAGAAATTTTTAATTTGTTGTCTTATCACTCAGACACAATTTTTAATTATTTCCGAACGTCGACACGGTCATTTGATGAACTTCATGACATTATCGCGGAGAAAAAGTGTGTAGAAGCGATACGCAAATGCGATGCAGTATTTCATCAACGGAGCGATTGATGGTGAGTCAGGTACGTACAAACTATGTCAACTTTACTTAGTTACAATCTTTATTTAACAAAAAACAAGTACACACAATTTACTATGGCACAAATGATTTAACAAAGTTAAAATTGAACAAATTTCAGTTAACAAACCACATACGCAACAAATCAAAATTAATAAAAGTAAAAAAAGAGTAAATAAAAAAATTAGGTTGTAAATTCATCCAAGAGATCATAAATATCTTATTCATACGAACTAGGGGATACTTGGGATTGCGTGGCAAGATTTGTGTAAGTGGTAAATCAGGAAAAAATTGGGAATGTATTGCGGGGATAGAGATTTTGGGCACCGGAAATACTTGCGTTGGTTTAGATTGACGATAATTTAGACGACCTTAAAAAGCACTCGTACACACAGAACATCCGTCTTGGATGTATCTGTCTCTGGCTGTACTAGCGAATGGTGACACCATCTCCACTAACTCTCGGCAAAGATTTTTGGAAATTCTATAGAGCTTAACAAATGTATGCTCTGTTAGATCAAAGGGATTCCTCTTGTGCGAGGTGTCCCTTGGAACCCCAAAACATGGCATAATCCACATCCTCAGTTATGATGGTTATTTACGTTAACATTATTGAATTCCTCAAAGTTCATTTTAAAAATAAATTAAGAACAATCCGTTAAAAAAATGGATACACCCGTTTCTCACGTCAAACAAAACATAAATGACACATCACAAAGAAGCATAAATTAATAGCATTTGAGGTTGGAAACCCCTGGGAGAAGCCTTTTCTACTGGGCTGTACCATGTAATGATTTTGCCTTGCGGCGACCCACCTGGCTTTCGCCTTAAGGGTTTATTGTAATTCCCTCTTTCTAGCCAAACCAATGCCAAGCAATCGGGCTCGACGCAGCTGCAGCCAAACAGAACTCAACCGAAGAAGCGTCAGGCACCATAATGAGTCCACCAGCCGATGCAGCACAAGCGGGAGCCAGCACTTCCCGATGACCTTTATTTTCTCCCAATTTTACATTTCTGATTTTACTTCTTACGAACTGTTCCCTATGGTAACTTCTAAGCCAGTGTTCGGCACACGCCGAATGAAAAATTAAAATTAAACCCTACCCTAACGCGAGTGCAACAGTGGCTGCAAATGTCTGTAGCAGGTGCTACCTACAGCCAACTAACTGCTCGTGCCTAATCTAATCTACAGCTATAGCGTCCGCATCATGTCGCGTTGGCGTCCATATTACGCGCACTAATCGTTGTTTTCCGAGACTAGTCTAAGCATGCTGTTTACCAGATACCGTGCCAGACAGTCGCATTGTTAACGCGCAGTCCTGCTGCCACATACCCGCTTATCCCCGGGGCCTGTGAGACAGCCATAGACCTACAGCCTTTTTGGGTTCAAACTCTACCCTGCAACCCTCCACCAGTCCTCGTCGCTGACAATCTTTTCCGCGAATGCCCCGAAGGAGGCAACCATTCTCTCTTCCTTGCACCTTTCCTGATTTCTCAGTTGCCATTCAGGCGCCGCTGAGACAAGACTTGCCCTTGCTGCAACCCTAGCCGGTTTCTCGCATACCATACGAGCGTGCAGTGCCGTCTCATCGCCATGCCCGCATTCACATTCGCTGCCTCCTCCTAGGCGGAACCTGTGTAGGTAGGCCCTAAAGTTACCATGCCCGGTCTGCGTCGCCTTTTTTCCAAGAGCTAGCATTCCTTTGCCCACCCTCGAGCAGACCGAGTACAAGTCCCTGCCTTTATTGCTGGTTTCCCAGCCCCGCTGCCATTCCTCATGCAACCATCTTCTGCGTGCTGCTGCCACCTGTGCTTTGGTTTTCATTAGAGGAACCTCAGAAACAGGAGTGCTCCAGAGTGCTCTCCTAGAGGTATCGTTCGCGACACCGGCTCGAAAAGATTGACGGGTTTCCCAGCAAATCGTTACTTCTGTTCCTGCCTCCCTTGCATTGTGCAAAAGGCCTTGCACCGCAACAGTTTCCGCCGACCGTCGTACCAGTCGATAATTCCCGCTGCCTGGGGAACGACTCTCTTTCTCAACTTTCAACTTCAAGAATACCGTTTCGGCCGCCTGTCATAAAACCCCGCCTCACAGGAGGGATGCGATACGAGGGCTTTTTAAGGTCCTATCGATAATTTGTTTGGTGCAAATGAGGAGCATGTAGCATAGGGTGGATGTGGCAGAGCTGTAGCAAATGGTTGACGGACATAATAATTGCTGTACGCTGCATTAGGAACGGCCGAAGGCGTAATGTCAGCATGAATAGCTTACATGATTTACAATTTTACTGGCATTTTCCTGTCTTGACCCACTGTTTTGAGGTCACTTAGCAATGCCAGAAGGAAGTGACGCTCGTCATTCTCGTTCACTACCTTCTCATTAAGTTGCCTTTCATGCATATTGTTTTTTATTAATTGCAATATCTCTGCACTGCTATCTTTAATTTTCAACTTCAAGCAGTGTGGAAACTTCGAATTGTGTCTCTTGTACCGTAGTATACTATTTCCACGTAGATCCCGATCCCGAGGGTTTGTTTTTTCGTTTGGCGAGCTCACGCAAAGCAGCTTTGCAGGTTTTTCCACTTTTTTGGAGTTCCTTTCCTAAAACAACTAAATGATAGAGCTTTTTTCTTTATTTCAGATATGTATAGTTTCATTGCCACTTTAGATTTGAGTAAAATTATTGATAGCATTTGTAAAGCAGTCTGGGATGTTATGAAAGAACAGTAAATGGTAATTTTCCGAACTGCATTGAAGTAATAGATGGGAAACACATTCGAATTAAAAAAATCTTCACATAGCGGATCGCTTTATTATAATTACAAAAAATGTTTCTATCTTCAACTGCTTGCTATATGCGATTTCGATTATTGCATCACTTTTATGGATGTGGGTCATTTCAGAAAGAACAGTAATTCAGCTATTTTAAAAATTCAGTTCTCGTGGCAGCATTCAAAAATTTAATTTCTTACTTATGCTTTATTTTGTGTTTTATAGTTACAGGAAGTAGTAGAAAATCAAGAAATGAACTTACCTAATCGTTTTGATTTACTGAAGGCAATGCCTCGAAATCTTCTAGCATTTCCTTGCACACTTTTTATCAAACAATGCTGCTCATAAAATGGACGTGCTTTTATTAACGCAATAAACTTGTCATTGTCACAGGCGCACTCCATATTTTAACTAGGAACTACACTGACAAGTTGCTGCATGAAAAGTATCCTTGGGTGAACAGGTCCATATAGACCGATAGAAAATTGGTCCTCTAAACTCGTAAAATTGCCAGCGCGACTGGGATTGACGAGTCATCAAAATTGAGTCTCCGCAACTGTATCGGAGAAATATCCCTGTGTGTATTGCTCCACAAGGCAAAATGTTAAAAGTGTATACGCGTGTAAAAGGGCTGTAAGAGTCCTTTTACAGGAACAAGGACATCCCCAACCCAAAAACAGTCAAACGTCTTTTGCAAAAAGTGAAAAGGCCCGTACCTAAGAAATCCCCTTCATAAAATTTTTCTAACTCCCAGAAAGAACGGGACTTGTAGAAAAAATTTGGAAAGGAGCTGGGGCTTAAAACTCACCCTATGCGATTTATTTTTTGGCAAGAACTCTAAGCCATGACTGAACCAACCGACACTGAATGCTTGACCACTTTGCTGAATATGGCTAAGCTCAGCCACCCCACTGGTGGGGCGAACCCCATGACAAGGGACGCCCAGTGTTGGCTCATAGTTCTTTTGTGACATCGACGGACAATTTAAAGACAAAATGGCGGTCGTCTTCACCGCTTTCGGTAACCCATAACTGCATGGGATTTGACAAGAACCACGCGGCGCGTTAGTATGCCTCTGTGTATGGTTCCGTAAGGTCCTATGCTAAACATGTATCCGAGATACTAGTCTGCGCGCAACTGCATCCCCGTCCAAAAGGACTCTAAGCTGCACGCAACAGGGATGTTGAAGGAGGTCGAAAACATTGGACCGAAAAGATACACAGGGAAAAGAAATGTCTGTCGGTAAATCCATCAAGCCGATTGTAAGGAGTTTGATTTTCGCAAAAGTTTACGGCTGAGACACACCAAAAAATAAACGTGTTCGTCGAAGAGTGACCAGATGAATTGCGAAGAAGTTCAAGCAGACTTACCGTAAGGTGTGTACGGGGCTTTAAAAATATATCAATTATAATAAGAAAAAAATAGAACGATAGTGGTTAAATGAAGTAGCCGGGAAATATAACAAAAGTTTGACCAATATTAAAATAAAATTGGTTAAGCTTTTGCGACTTGTTTAAGTTTAATAGAACGTAAGCGGCTTACCGAGACTTTGCAAAATTTTTCTTCAACTGTTCAGATACAGTGCCATGAATGTTTTTACTTGACGCTTCATTGCCAGAAATCCAAGGATGAGCTAGTGCCTGAAGTAAATGTTATCATTCAAATAAAATCAGACTTTCGTTTGATAAAAATGAACTGTTCCATATTTGGTATAATACACACCTGCTTGCAACTGAATCGTTTTTCAACGTTGACGCAAATCAAGTTTTTGATAAAGTCTTTTGCAGAACCACTGATTTCATCCCAATAAGGAGAATCGAACTCAAATTCCCCTTTAAGAATTTGAGCGAAAAGATTCACATCGTTTTCATCATAGAAAGGTGGATATCCACAAAGTAATATATAAGAAATCACTCCTATACTCCACACGTCAATGGCTTTACCATATGGTTTTTGAGCCAATACCTCGGGGGCTACATATCCTGGAGTACCGCAAGCTGTTGCCATAATTCCACCATCTTCCATTTTAGAAAGGCCAAAATCGCTTATCATGATCTTGCTTTCCTTATCTGGGCTATAGTATAACAAATTTTCAGGCTTCAGATCACGGTGTACCACTCCTTGTTCGTGCATATAATCAACTGCTTCTAGCACCTGACGTATTAAATGGGCTGCATCTTTTTCAGTGTAGGAGCCTTAAAAATATATTTGCTATAAAAATTGGTGGTACGCAATGAAGAAAGGGTTAACAATTATTTAAATTTGTAAACAACAGTGAGAAATCAGTATCATCCCAGTATCCGCATCAATAGATTTTATTCATGCTGACATATTTTCTTAATTACATTTTAGCAAAATCAGAACTGCATGATTGATGATACCATTTACGCGTACACTCAATCGTTTTTTTAAGCAAAGTTGTATATAGTACGGGAGGCAGCGACCGAAATTTTGCACCGATTCCTATAAAGCTCACTTTTCCAATTTTCTAGTTTTGATATCAGAAATAAAGGAAACGACAGTCTGCCGCGCCAATGTGAGGGCACACATTAAGAACAAGTTTTGAAAACTGTAAATAAATGTTATTTAAATGCCTTATTCCTACAGGCATCAAACTTTGTAGAGTGGTCAATAATACCCAAAAATGCAGTATAATGATAGTCTACCGCGTTGAACGGTATCGGTACGGATCATAAGTCTACCGCGCACGCAAGGTGCTCAAAATAGTATGTATTGGTACAAGAGACGAAGTGCATGACGCAACTTCAAGCAGTGACGAAACTTCGGCCGGTTTATTTAGTCGATCTTTTACGATGCGCCGGCCTCCAGACGCACGCGCATTTTAATACTGTTGAACGATGCGGTGGGAAATTGTCAGAGATGGGCGTATGCATCTCTGAACTATCGCCAAAGCTATTTAGTGAGTGAAAGTTCTCAACTTCTCGTGTTTCATTCAGATTGATGGCTTGTCTCTTGTACGATCAACATCGCAAACTTCCTCTGTCACGTGTTTGTTTGTTTTTTCTTATTTGAAATTGGTTTATTGGGTACAGCTTGTTTCGAAACTTCAGCGTGTGTGGCTCCTGTTAAACGAAAAGCCCCGGTTTTTCACCAACAAAAAAGAAATTCGAGCACGTGGCTCCATCAGAGCCAAGTGCAGGTCCCCCCTTGCAGGGCTCCGGAAAGTCCAAAAGTGAGAGCAATGAAAAGTGCTCAGGAAGATCCGGCTACGACCGGTTCACAAAAAAGCCAAGTAAGTGCCTCTGGCAAATACCCAAAATCCACTCCTTACTCCTACTCCACCCACTCTTACAACACCAACCGAAAAGAACGTAACTCACTCCAATCTTAACTGAAAAAAGCCCTAGCCACAATCCAAAAACTCAACGCAAACGTAACAAAACTTTCCGAGAGGTTATCCGTACTCGAAACAATTGACAAACCCAACTAACATGCTACTCAAACGCCACCGAACCAGCCCCAAACGACTGAATCCATGGAAATCGATCTAAATTCCCGCCACTAAAGCCCGCAGCTCCATGGAACTTTCCAAAAACAACTAACAAGACGCTCCACAAACACCTCCAGGCTGAAGAAGCCCCCCAACCCACTCAAACTCCCAAATCAAAGACTATTGTCCCAATTACGGCCAAAAACCCGGCAGACTGGACCAAGACCCAAACTCTCCTAAATCTCCACAACATCCAAATCACAAATCCCAAAAAGAAGCACTCAGGCATATCTTTTATTCCCTCCTCCACGGACAAACATCGGAGTATCACCAAACTCCTTACTCAAAACGCCATCGAATACCATACTTACAATCTGGAGGAAGACAGAAAACTGTCTTTCATCATTAAAAGACTCGACTCCCACATGGATATCAGTGAAATCCACAACGAGATTCACGACCTAGGTTTCTCGCCAGAACAGACACACTTTTACCGTCTTGGAAACTACAAAAAAGTTTCCAATATGGTAAAAGTACTCCTACCACAATCCCAAACTTCCAAAACGTCGAACACCTATTCAACCTCCCAGTTCTTATAGAGCCCCAAAGAAACTCAAACACCCTCAACCTTAAACACATTCCCCAATGCAAGAAATGCCAAAAGTTCGGGCATTCCTTGACAAATTGTGCCTCCAAACCCACTTGCCACAAGTGCTCGGAGCCGCACTTTTACAAGGAGTGTACGAAAAAAAAGTGACCACCCAGCCAGCTATTTTCCCTGTCCCCAAAACCCCAATTTCTCCTAACAAACAGATGAAAAACGAAAAAGAGCCCTGTTCAACAACAAAGTTGAATCAGGCATTTCGTATGCCCAAAAAGCCCTTAACTCCAAAGTCAAACCCGTTAAGCCCCTCCCACAAACTACCACGCAAACCAAAATCCCGCCCAAACCAACACAAACTCAGCCCCCTAAACTCACCAAAACTCCAAACGCACAACTTTCATCCCTAAATCCCCAACTCCTCCAACTCTTCTCCGACCAGGAGATTGAGGCCAAAGTTAACAAACTTGCGGCCCTAATCTCCCAAAATCCAATCCTCCAAATGCTATGCTAAGCAATATCATAAAACCCCAAGGTGTCCATATCGTCTCCTGGAATGCGGTATCTTTGTACTCCAAAAAGTGGGAATTTGAGGCATACCTTAAGGAAAACTATGTAGACCTCGCTCTCATCCAGGGAACCTTCCTTAAACTTAACACCCACTTCCACATAAACAATTACATTACTTACCGTACAGACAGAGTCACTCACGGCGGTGGCACAGCCATAATAATCAAAAAGTCCATAGCTCATACACAAATTCCCCCTTTCAATACAATAATTGAAAATACAGCCATTAAACTTGAAATGTACAACACTTCAGTCCAGCTGATCTCCGCCTACAGACCTCCAAACAAAACAACCACCCTGTTAGACTATGAAGTCCTTTTTCATGCAAACGAAACCACTCCCCTAGCTGGAGACCTGAACAGCAAACACTCCAGTTGGGGCTGTAAAGGTACAAATTTTGAAGGCACCAGACTTCTAAAAATTTCCAACGAACTAGACTAACAAATTCATGCACCAGACGAACCCACTTACTTTCACTATGTCAAGCCAGACATTCTTGACATAGCTCTATCTACAAACCTAGCTCTCAATTTGTCAATCACAAATTCTGACTCACTCAGCTCTGACCACAACCCAATCAAAATCCTCCTAAACGAAAACTTTATACCAAACTCGCTCCAACACGCCCTAAGATTTTTCCTACAAGAAACAAATATTCCAGACGAACCAGTAAACTCAACCCAAGAACTCAACTCACTAAACAATTCCATCACCAAAAAAATCACCGAGGCCACTCAAAAAGCAACCATTTTCAAACCAAATTCGAACAAAAACCCTTTCGGCCTTCCTCTTGAAATCAGAAACAAAATCAAATTGCAAAATCGACTTAAGCGATTAGCAAAAAGAAACTCAGAGAATTCTCTCAACCGCCAGGCCAGTCAACTTACAAACCAAATTAGAAAACAAATTTCGGCAATTAACAACCTAAACTGGCAAAATTATCTGGAAAACACTATCACGAAACCTACAGACAAACTAAGACACATCACTCTACACAACGAAAACATCGCCTGGTCTAAAACAGCAAAATACTTATCGTATCGTACTCGACAAAAAACTAACATTCACCGAACATAACAAAGACAAAATTACCAAAGCAAGAGCAGCACGTGCAGCCCTCCACCCCCCTTCTTAATCGCAACAGTAAACTTACCATCAAAAACAAACTCCTCCTATACAAACAAATTATTCGACTACAGCTTCTTTACGGCGCCTCAGCATTTATTACGACCTGCAAAACCAACATAACTAAAATACAAACTATAGAAAACAAAACCCTTCGATCCATCTGCAGAGCTCCCTGGTACATACGCAACAAGGACATACACAAAGACTTGAAAATGGACACTATCCAGGAATTCCTGACTAAAAAACACTCCAAATTCAAAGCCAAAGTCCAAAATCATTCAAACCCACTAATCCAARACACCTTTAAAAACACCCCACCGCAAAATAACCAGGGTCAAAAATCCATCATRGCCMCCATTTTTGTTTTACATATATATATATATATTTCGAAAAAATTTCTGAAGCAGATTTCAGAAAACGCTTTTGTTTTTCAAAGGAAATTGTGCAAAATGTTTTGTTGTCATTAATCAATCACCAGGAACYAGAAAATTCACTTCTTTAGAGTATTTTTCTTTGCAATTAGCCAAAATCAAACCCCAGATACGCTTTTGAAAGCATTGAGCTATACAACACTGCAATCCATATTCTCATGTAATTCTCCATTTTTGAACTATTGCGTTTTAAAAATCGAAGAAATCTCTATCTGCCTACTATGGATTTTAAATTGAATCTGCTGTTCACTTTACCAAAGTGACTACCAGGTGACGACGGTGCGTATGAAATCCGAGTTTTAGATCGATCAATACCCCACTTTTTCAGAGTCGTTTCTAATTACTACAGTGTTGCCCGTTGCCGCAAGGTACTCTTGAATTATACAAGGTGATACCTCTGGACTCCACCCAACATCTGGAGGTGTTGTCTAGCGGTGTTTAGTACAGAAAAATGTAATGGGCAAGGTAATCTGCCTAATTAACATTACGTAAATACCCGTTGCTTCGTGATTATTAAAAACTCCGGTAAACATGTAATTATACAGAAAGTGATAATAACATAGACAAAGGTAAACGGTAAATTGAACAGGATTCGTTGATCGATGGAACGTACTTTCTAAATGTCAATTATTGTCATCATAATTTCTAATTGATATGTTTACAGTTTACAAATAAACATTCATTTTTAATTCATTCATTCGTCTTTAATTCCAAACAAGTT
>NW_026018165.1:672902-684274 GCF_020466585.1 Dendroctonus ponderosae
GGAAGGTGTTCGTAGCATCGTGTGGCGCCGGCATAACATACGTGGTAGGAATGTAGCCTTTTCTTGGTATTTATGGGGTGCCTAGGAAACTGTCAGTTGCGCAATGCTCTGATGCTCGAAGGCTATGCTGCAATCATCTCCAATTCTTCTTCCTCTGTGTCTGAGATCCGAACATCTAATGTCGCCTATATATTCTTGGAGCCAAGCCGAAAATTCGTGAAAGGAGCTCTGACTTTTCATTAAAAAATTGAAGAAGAGAACTTTTTTAATATAAAAAATCTTTGTTATTTGAAGCAAAGATTGTCATTTTTTTCGAACGGTTAATATTCCAATAGGCGATCAATCAAAGATGGGACCATTTCAAACTAATACCTAATAACAAAGTTGAAATTCCATCTTCAACTGCTGACATATTTTCGAAATTTTCGAAAAAAAAATTTCTATGTTTTTCTTGTACTCTCTAAGTGATCCCCTGTAGCGCCTTAAAAGGAATGACGCCAATTTTGAATCACCCTGTATATTATATATTTTTTTATTCTGCGCGCTATTGGGATTTGACTCCTCATTGCTTTCCATACCGTATTCGTTCAGTCGTTTTCTTTCAAATAATCATAGCGATCGTCATTTGCAAGCAAACATTTTTACGGATTCATGGAATATTTTTGTATCTGCCTAAATTAGGTTAGTTTGTTATTATTTGTTAGGTATTAGTTTGAAATGGTCCCACCTTTGATTGGTAGCCTACTGTAATATTAACCGTTCGAAAAAAATTACAATCTTTGCTTCAAATAACAAAGATTTTTTATATTAAAAAACTTCTCTTCTTCAATTATTTGATGAAAAGTCAGAGCGGCAATGATGTTTTTTGTCATTTCACGAATTTTCGGATTTGCGATAAGTTCTGGGGAAATGTCACAGTAAGATAGCAGTAGCTGTAAGAATTCACGCCAACAAAGGGTTTCAGACATTGATTGGCTCCAGGAATATATAGGCGACATTAGATGTTCGGGTTCCAGACACAGAGGAACAAGAATTGGAGATGATTGCAGCATAGCCTTCAATCCTCAGAGCATTGCGCAACTGACACTTTCCCAGGCACCCCATAAATACCAAGAAACATTCCTACCACGTATGTTAGATACGCACAGGACACATTAAAACAACGGCTTACTGAACACCGGTACACACGGTACAAATTGATCAAGATTTAATTAACCGAATACGAGAAGAGTGGATAATAAGGTGATTACGCAGGAACTTGTTTGGAATTAAAGACGAATGAATGAATTAAAAATGAATGTTTATTTGTAAACTGTAAACATATCAATTAGAAATTATGATGACAATAATTGACATTTAGAAAGTACGTTCCATCGATCAACGAATCCTGTTCAATTTACCGTTTACATTTGTCTATTATATTGTCACTTTCTGTATAATTAGGTACATGGTTACCGGAGTTTATAATAATCACGAAGCAACGGGTATTTACGTGATGTTAATTAGGCAGATTACCTTGCCCATTACATTTTTCTGTACTCCTAAACACCGCCAGACAACACCTCCAGATGTTGGGTAGAGTCCAGAGGTATGAAACCAATTTTGAATCACCCTGTATAATTCAAGATTACTATGCGGCAACGGGCAACACTGTTTGTAGTAATTAGAAACGACTCTGAAAAGGTAGGATATTGATCGGTCGAAAACTCGATTTTCATACGCACCGTCGTCACCTGGTAGTCACTTTGGTAAAGTGAACAGCAGATTTTAAAATCCATAGTAGGCAGATTTTCTTTGATTTTTAAAACGCAATAGTTCAAAAATGGAGTATTACATGAGAATATGGATTGCAGTGTTGTATAGCTCAATGCTTTCAAAATCGTATCTGGGGTTTGATTTTGGCTAATTGATTGCAAAGTAAAATACTCTAAAGAAGTGAATCTGATTGATTTTCAACGCATTAGTTCGCCGAGTTGCCAGAGTGTCATTCGGGAAATCGGGTTAACCTATCAATGGTAATTCATTTTTAAATGAAAATTAGATTTTTAAACATTTTCGCATATAAATCGTATATTTTATTTAATCACTCCAGTTTATTGTCAGTTATTTTGTTCCTTAAGTAGTTACTTCGGACCCATGTTTTGTTTTTGGTTTTAGAATATTTTATTTTTAAGTTTACCAATGTTAAGAATACTTTTTTAAATAAACTAAATAATTATTTATTATCAGTATTTTTACTATCATCATCATTGCGCATTTTTAATGAAACATTTAAAAGGTAACATGTTTCTTTTGGAACCGCATTTTGAAACATATTACCAAACTGAACGTAAACGTTGTAACCTGTTACAGAAAAAAACCATTTCTCACACCTCTACTACAAACCACACATTTCGTGGTAAATAATGGAAACCTAACACTTTCTGCAAGGACTCATTTTAAAGAACTAATATTATACTTTATTGCACATCTGACAACTATGATTCCTTTACTCTTACTGCGCCTAGTCTGCAAAATAAATTAATTTTTGTTACTTTTCAAGTTTGAACTTTTATAAAAAAAATAATGGATTGTGCTCCGCTCATTCGAAATTACTTTATTACTCTTCAAATACGTGCGGTGCGTGCGCACTGCCTGCATAACGCCATTAGTTGGATTTTCCCGGTGGACACCGAATATAAAGCTTCTCTCAAAATTTTGTCAGTTGGTCAGTTACTGGGTTCGTTTTACTTTGTTCTATTTTTTACATAAAAGCAAGTGGTGTCAATTCTAGTTTCAAAATATTTTCGAAAAAAAAAATTATAATGCCTAAAAATATGTGCTCTAAGATAAGTGGATGGATTCGCCTACACTCGGGCCTTTCCCCAGAAGGAGATGGAGTGTTTTGCAAACCGGTAAGTTTCATTCATAAAAGGAATACTGAAAAGAATAAGTCGACTAGATTGTTTCAAACTCCTCTGATAGAAAGTTCAGGCTGTTAAAAAAAAACGCAGGAAGACAATTTTAAACTTGAATTATGTCAGATGATAGTCGAAACTAACATTCCTTTAAATAAAGTAAATTATTGTTGACGAAACGACAGATGAAACATATATGCGGCAGATATATAGCTAATTTGATGGTTGGAATTCTGAGTGAACATTTTTCAAACAGACCTTATTTAATTGCTGTTAAAGAATTAGAAAAAACTAACAATTTAACTATTAGTAGATTTATACAAGACAGTTTAACAAACCTTTTCTTACCCAATGCCATCCCAACCAATAAAATAATATTAATGCTTTCAGATGCTGCCGCATATATGTTAAAAGCTGCAGCAAATTTAAAAGTTTTTATCCTAGCTTAATTCATTGCACTTCTGTTGCTCACGGCGTGAATAGAATTGCCGAGGAAATACGAAATCAGTTTCCCCTGGTATTGACCACTTTTTGACCACAAACTTTTTCATAAAATTTATTAAACCATTGGATTTAATAAATTTTATGAATAAAGTTTTCTTGAAGGCTCCGGTAAGAGTACAGTTTTATAAAGAAACACTACCCCGGGTCCCTTTGCCGCCTAAACCAGTAATTACAAGATGGGGAACTTGGCTTGAAGCAACATTTTTTTATTATGAGCACTTCAGTGGGATAGAGCTAGTGATGTCAGAACTTGAAAGTAGTACTTCCGAAGCAGTTAGAGAAGCCAAAAGGATTTTGAAAATATAGTTTTGGATACTAAAACAACAGCTAGCTCATATAAATCAAAATTTTAAAGTAATTGTAAAAACTATTACTTTGCTGGAAAGACAAAACATATCTTTGTTTGAATCAATTGAACTAACAAATAACTTAAAGGTAACAATTAATTCAGGACCCGGAAGCATTGATCAGATTATTTCCAGAAAAATGAAAAATGTTTTTGATAAAAATGAAGGTTTTTCACTATTAACTAATATTTCTAAGGTTTTGAAATGGAGACTTTTTTGATGATTCGCAAATTGATCCTGATATATTATCCAGCCTCAAATTTGCTCCAATTACATCTGTTGACGTCGAACGATCTTTTTCGATGTATAAACTTATTTTAAGTGACAGAAGGCTCTGCTTTAAGACCGATAACACAGAAAATCACTTAGTTGAAGTTGAATGAAAAATAATATAAATTCTTTAATAAATTGTTTAATAAACGCAGTAAATATATTTCTTTTTACATTTACATTTGCGTGTAGGCATGTACGAGTATATGCACGATAAGGCAGCCGCCTATATCACAATATGTCTGCCTTTTTTAAAAAAATCCTTGCCTATATATGCGCCGTTTTCTTAAAATTTTCTTGCCTTTAAATCCGAGCTTTAGTTAGAATACAATTATTTGGTTGAGAAAATCAAATTACATGCTAGAAATCATGATCTGCACTACAGGGTTCACTCTCCAATAATTCTCCCATATACCCATTGATATGTGGATAATACTCGATTTCTGGGATCTTTGAGGTTATACCCACCTGTGGGCGGATACGTAGTCGCATCGTCAATAATTTTCCATTAATCTGTATTAGTCTACCAACATTGAGAAAAAAATCCGGCCTTTCAGTAATTTCTAAATACAGAGAAGAAGACGCTACTCGTGGTTGATAAATTTGCGTGACTGGTACGGAGGCGCAAGAAATCAGTTGCTTGGATCTGCGTTTCGAAGATACGCATAGATCATTTCCAGTCAATCTTCCTTGAGTAAGATCGACAATATGGTGCTCATAAAACTTTAGGTTAGTTAGGCATTCAATATAAATTCTGCTGTGGCCAAATTTAAAAAACCGAAGACACTGTTTTGTTGATACTGAATTGTGTCGTTGATGTAAAAGAACTGATTAGATGTGTTTTGACGCCTTTTTGACGCCTCGGTCCTGTCACATTTTTTCATGTGGAAGTTAAATTGTTAAGCACTAATATAATTCACTCACCCTTCTCAACAATCCGGTCAAATAGTTCGCCTCCGGTAACCAGCTCCATTATAAGATAAACCTTATTCTTATCTTCGAAAGTTTCCAGGAGTTGAACGATATTTGGATGCGTCAGCTTTCTTAAAATCATAATTTCATTTTCCAATGAGTCCTCTTTGCCCTTTAGAGCTTTTTTGTCAATTATTTTGACTGCGAATAATTGGCCGGGCTTTTCTTTGCTCTCCGCAAGCCTGACTTCAGAAAATGCTCCCGTCCCTAGCTGTTCTTTGAGATGGTACTTTTCGTCAACTAGACTCTTGTCAGCACAGTCTTTACTACCATTTTTGCTTTTGGATTTTTTGTCTTTTCCAAATAGAGGCATTTTCAGAAGTATGGTTAGAAATTGTCTAGTATTTATTCGGCTTAACTACTTTAAACAGATGATTTGCTTCACAAAAGTCAAAAACAAGTCTCGATTCTGGGGGCGCGAGGTGATGTACCAGTTTGAACTTATTCAGCCATTCACCCTTAAGGTTCGAATCACCATTGGAAGACGGACCTTAATATAATATAGTTTGATCTTTGCGAGCACTAATGCTTTCGTAGCAATTACTAGACGTATCAATACTCCTGCTTTTCAAGACTATCTCAAGAGTCTGGAAATCAGTTAATCGTTTAACGTCGTTGTCTTTTCGAAGTCGTGTGTTGGGCAATTTCCGAATCCGATCTACTTGTGACTCGGATAAGCCAAGCTCCTCACAGCAAATTTTCAAAAGAGCGTTGTACGTTAATTTCCACTTCGGGATTTCGATTTCTATAAAGTCGGGGTCAGGCGAATCGTGGATTCGCACTTTTAGAACCAATTCTGCAAATCAAAAATATAAGTCAGTAATACGCAAACTAGGTTATTTAATGGATTGTAACTTTTTAATTGTGTACTGGGCAGGAGCTTAATATAACAGACACTTAAAGCTACGAGGGTATATCAAATGGTGATCTATTTGTTTTTTAAGTTCAGAGGAGTTGTAGATCTGGGCGAAGTTAAGCTGTATTTATAAACTCAGCAGTTGGTGCCGTTCCGTCGTTCGTAGCTTGCAGTTGCCGCCGTTCGAGAAATAAACATACGCGCGTGCACGTTTCAATTTAGAAACCCGACGTTGCTTGAAGCTCGTCGTTTCCAGTACGTTTCCATGCTGTTGGTAATTAACCAAATTTTATTTCGCTACGACGTTCGTGCAGTTGGCGATTTAACTAATGAGAGAAAGAGTTTGATATCACGTGAGTGACTGAGTGACATTTGCCAAATCGAGGCCGTGTTTTGTTTATGTTTTTGGAAAGATGGCGGAAGAACTAATTTTAGTTGAAGAATCTGATGTTAGCCACTTGCTAGCAGAACTAATTCATAATTGAGGAACTCAGAGCCATAGTGGCCGACCCACAAGATTGTAAAATTCGAGTAACGTAATTATAAGCAAGTTCAACTACTATAGAGGGCGATCCACCGGGAACCGCCGCGATCGGTATCTGACAAACTATAAGTAGGAGAAATTGGAAAATTGGACGCTGTGCCGAACTCATTAGGGGTAGCCGGATGAAAATATTTTCAAGATGGCCACACTTCCGTTCATACCGGAAGTATTAACTGGAAATAATTAAATGGAACACCCTATATATTATTACATTTTTGAATTCTGCTCCAAATTGTAAATGTATTTCATGTCTATTATCCTACACCTCCATAGAACCGTTTTTGATATACATATTTGATAATTTATGTAAAAAATGTCAGTTGCAGCCACTCGAATTATTAATTTTTCCCATAAGGGAATATGTGCTACACAATTTATATTGAAAATAATATGCGACAAAATAGCCATACGAAAACATTAAATTGACAATATTTCGAAAACTAAACACATTTGGAATAGACAACTTTATCTTACCCTTATTTTTAATACTGAATAAGACATCCCAGTGCCTCTTGGATTGATTTCAGCAAAAGTGTTTTTGAGTCTAATTGTAACATGTGATAAAACTTGAGTGTACGGGGAGGGGGGCGTGGAAATAAGAGGGGATGAACGGGGTCAGTGAAAGCTAAGACTCAGTTGCCTGTCATATATATTAGGGCAACTGTTTTTATCGACAAGGCTCTTGTTCCGTCGATTGTCTCCACGACGGATGCACAAATAATGTGCAGTGTTATTTATTGCAAGTTCTTGAGTGCGGCAAAATTGTCACATCGGAGGAAAGTAAAGATCCAATCAGTCAAAAATGTTATTCTTCTTCACGATAGCGCATGGCCTTCGGGTCTTTCGGAAAACTTTGGCGTTTCCTTCCTACATTCAATGCTTGTCCGCTTGTGACTTTCATGTTTTTGGACGACAGAAAAAAACGATTTTTCGACGACGGTCAAGCTGAACAGGAAGGAGTTTGTGTTTCGTTGAGTTCGATGAGTTTCTACCTTAGGTTAAATATATGCATTGGTTTACATTTATCTATGGAAGAAACAATGGATCGCAGTACATGGGCATTAGCGGGCTCGGTAATCAATGTCATATATACAGGGTGAGCTTTTTCAATGACTAATATGAGGGTGTTGGAAACTACAGCAGATACAACGAAGGTTAAATGAACAAAGAATTGTAGTTTTGAATGCTTCACTCGAAATAAATTTTATTTTTCTAAAATTTAAGAGGAGGAGTCAGGAGATATCTGACAAAAACTGATTTATGGCAGAATGACTCCTAGTTCCATCAATATTAATCTGACAGGAAAAAAATAAAAAGAAAAGTTGTAGAAAATTGCATTCTAAAGAAAATGGCATGGGACATTTCTACAAATTAATTTTCATTTTTGACATATCGCGCTTTTTTTCAAACGGTAACCATATTTCATTATGCCTTTATTGAATAGAGCATTTTATTACGATTTCAGTGATTTATCACACCGTTAGATTATATTTTTAGAAAATGAAGTGGCTACGAATGATTTTTACTTTCTCACTTTAGTTCATCGAAGTTAGCAATGGAAAATAGTTTAAGACAGACAGCAGTGTTTACATAGTAACAAATAATAACTACATCTTTGAATTATTTGACATTCAGGTTTAAATTCAAGTTAGTTGCGAAATTTAAGTAATTTATTGTAAAAATGGATTATTCCAATGAAGAAAAGCGCGGCATGTTTGAAACCTACATTAGATGTGATAAAAATGCTGGACGAGCCTCTGATTACTATTTTGAGAGGGGATTTTCACCGTCGTCAGCCGTCCTTGACAACATGCAAACGAGTATACGACAATTTGGGTACTAGTTTTACACAGCGAAGAAATGAAAAAAAAAGTAATAAATGAAGATGTGGAGGTTAATGTCTTGGCCATTGTAAGCCAGACTCCACAGATTTTCATCAGAGGGATTGCAGCGGCATCCGGGACTTTCCAAAACACCGTGATGAGAGTTCAAAAAACACAAATTCCATCAGTATAAATTATAAGTATCCCAAACTTTACATCCAGGGGATGATGCGCTGCCTGTAAATTTTTGTTCATGGTTCCGAAACAAATGCCAGCAAGATATCCAATTCCCTTATAAAAAATTATGAACCGATGGAACTCGATTCACAAATTGTGGTATGCTTAATAGACACAATGAACATATTTGGAATCAAACAAATCCCCATCAAGTAGAGCAAAGGAGACTACAAATTAAATTTGGATTTAAGATTTGATGCGGAATGGTGGATTCAAAAATTCTAGGTCCATTTATTTTTGAAGGCACCTTAAATGGAAGTCGGTAACTTCAATTATTTCGGAATGATCTGGATATTATGTTGAACGACTTAGATTTAGAAACACGTAATGTGCAATGGTTTCAACATCATGAAGTCTCGCCGCATAATTTTGCCCAAGCGGAATCATCTGGACGAATAATTTTCCGGCGCTTGGATTGAATGAAACGGTTTTTATTTATGGCTACCTCGATGACCAGATCTTTCAGTTTGGATTTTGTTTGTGGGGAGTGGAAAAAACACAGTTTATAAAAATAAATATGACAATTTTTATAAAAGCCCAAAAGTACTCTCCATGTGACTTTAAGGTACCTATTTTGCAGCATATGGGTGCATGCAGCTTACCAACATTGATATAAAAAGAGTAGAAAAATCAGTTTTTTAATGGCATTTAACAGTATCGCCTTAAATAATTATGAAATCAGTTCCTTCAAGTTTTCCTTATGATTCTTTGTCATTTTAATTTGTGGAGTGGTCAATAATGAACCGTTAAAAAGGCGCAAAATTGACTATGTGTTGGTGCTCTCCAGTTTATCTGTTTTAAAGAAAGTTGTGAGACAGTTAAAAGGTAAGTTATATTAATAATAGATAATATGTATGTAAATAAATTTACATGAAACATTCCAAACCAAACACGTGAATTTTTCAATATTTTAAAGTGAAATTCAGATGGTCGGAAAATTCAAATATTATTTTGTAATCAGTAGTCGGAACGTAGCCGGACTATTGAAAACAGATGGCCCTTCTAGTTCTTCTCACTATCTATTTATTCGCAAACCTTATTGATATTTTCTTTTTACTTCATACTAAAAGTTTTAACGCGTAACACCGACATCAAAAACCTAATACTACAGGGATGAAAACCTATAAAAATTGGCCGACCACTTACCAATATGATATTTCAAATGCTTTAAAAGTCGGACACTAACATTATCAACATTTTCTGAAGGAACTTTTACAGATTTTTCCATATTTCGCATTAATTTCAGACATGACACCAAAAGCGAAAGGTAAATTTCATCAGTATGACGAAGATTTCCTAAAAAGAGCTGCCGAAGCTTTTCAAAATGAGGCAAAACTACGGCCAATTTGTAGGGGGTTTCTCAGTTAAAAATTGAGCTCAGTGTGGACTTAATAAAAAAGTGTTCTTAATACGGTCCAAAAAATTGTTCAAGAAAAGAAATTGAAAACGCAATTTACCCATTTTTTTATTTTATATTTATTTTTGTATATTATTTGTCACTGTTTAGGTATTTCTTTACAGTATTGAGTCTAATTTATATTTTGGATGTTGTAACAGTTCACTTTCTATTACGTAGAACAGTTACCAAAGAAAGTAGATAGTTAGGTAGTGTGTAAGTGTTTATTTATTACATAAATAAACAATGGATATATACAGGGTGTTCCGTAAATATGTTAAAATATTTTAACAACGTGTTCTTCTGGCCATTTAAGAGGGGGGTCTTCCTGAGAATTATTTTAATTTGAGGATTCGTTGTTGAAATATTTGATTGCCAAAATGGCGAAAAATATTAGTTTTTGTTGTTTTCCTTTAAAGCGGTTAAACACAGAAACTTCAATTTAGGTATACATTATAAGCTAATTGAGTGCCATTTTATGATAATGTTTTGTGGTTCAGTGCGCTTTTATACAGAGTAGAAATGTGGAACGCCTACTTTTGTTTTATTCAGAACTTTTTTATGTGCACTTAAACTTTTCTACACATAATTTTCCTAATTACTACAAGTTATTTACCAACTTTTTTATCTCTTACTGTTTTTTCCTAAGACCACTAGTTTGCCCACAACAAAATAAAATAGTTTTATTTGCCGTTCTCAAAATGTGTAAGTAATTAGTTAATTTTTTAAAATAGTAATAACGTTTTCATATAATAATTGTGGTACGCATTATTAGTTGATTACTAACAACCTAAATTATTTTTCTAAATTGTGTATTTTGGTTCAGATTACAATTACTAAGTTAGTATAAATTTTACTTAAATAACAACATGGTGACAACATGTGCAGCGATATAGAAAAACAAAATTAAATTTAAATAATCATTCTAATGTAAACTTAGCAACTGTTAAAATTGGTCACCTTGACACTCTTGGCATAATTGCAGTCTTTTAATGAAATTTAAATTTACAGACCGAAAAGTTTGCACTGAAGTTCTTATTTCGTAAGAAATATTAAATTAATTTTTTAAATGGCCCCAGAAGTAAAAATCAAGCGCGTTTAGATCGGGAGATCTAGGAGGCGAGTTTATAGGAGCTTCTTGACCTCTCCCAATCCAACGGTTTGGAAAGTTTTGACAAGCCGAAACGATTTAATTTTTTTCCGGACAAACTAATACTCGTAGAAAAAAATAATAAGATATAAAAAAGTTGAGTAGTAATTACAAAAAATATGTGGATAAAAGTTCAGTTCAGTTCATATTTTTCGCCATTTTGGAGTTTTTTCAAAAATGAGACCTCAAATTTAAAAAAATGCCAGGAAGACCCCCTCTAAAATGACTAGGAGAACACGCTGTTAAAATAATTTAACATATTTACGGAACACCCTGTATATAGGGTTATTCACGCTATACGGCACGGACGTTTGCGGCTAGCCCGTTTGTTTTTTGCAAAGTATTATTTGATGAATCCACAGACGCCTATCGGGTG
>NW_026018165.1:685273-688111 GCF_020466585.1 Dendroctonus ponderosae
TTATGCAACTTCTGTTGTGCATGCTGTGCTAATGCTGTACCATTTTCGTTATTTTTTCTTAGGCTATACTTATGTTCGTATATTATTTTCTTTAGCTATTGTCCTGTTTGACCTATGTATGTGTTATCACAATTAAAACAGTCTATTTTGTAAATTACATTAGGCGTGTCTAATTTGTCAATCCTAGGTTTAAATTTTGCGAAACATTCATTTGCTAAAGTGTTTTTAGTTTTTTCTGCTATGTTGATATTATGTGGTTTGAATATCAACAACGTAAATACTTCTAAAGTATTTGACACGTGAAAATTAGATTAGATTTTGATTAAATTCGTTTTATTTAAAAAACTTTAGGTAGGTAAATTTTAGGTATTATAAACCTTATTAAAACAGACACTTATTTTGTTCAGCTAATCCAAAAATGCAATAATATACAGGACATTCCATTTAAAAAAACGCAACTTTAATACTTTTAGAGCCTTTGGGACACCCTGTACATTACAAAAATACTTTTAAAATGTGCGCTCGGTAGGCGCCGGACAATTCATAAAATAAATCTTTTTAAAAATCAACGGTTTAGCCGCAAACTTCCGTGCCGTATAGCGTGAATAACCCTGTATATATATGTAACATATAAAATGTGTTATAATTTTAGTGTGACCAACCATAAATAATTGTTACCAAAAAAGTTAGTTAGCTAACATTGTTTCTAACACATTTGAATGTTGGCTTGTGTGTCAAGACTCTTTGTCTTGTAATTTTTAAACAGCCCATTTTTTGTAATWGTAACAGTTCAGTATACCGATTTACKAATAAAAATATTATGTTTAAAAAAACTACGAAATAAATATTTATTCTATTTGTGCATCAAGTATAAATTTGTATTCAAATTTTATTAGTCAATATRAAATTCAGAATATACGACTGTGCAGACATAACTAGYAATTATCTGGCTGACCACTCGCAAACATTGTCCGATTATTTAAAAATCCATAACAATTTGGAATTGGATTATAAAATAWAAATTTTGTAWTTAAATTGAAGCCAAAACATAAAACTATTTCCTGAAAAAGTTTTAGATTTGTTACCTCAATACSGAAAATTTAATAAAATAATTAAGTTCAGACTTATAATAACTGTCCGACTAATTTACTAATTTACCCTATGAAGGGTCTGTAGCACTTTTCATGCTATTTAGACACCGTGTTTATGTATCGAAAAGCCTGACCACATGCAGTTCTTGTAATCACACAATAATTAGGTTCTTATGATTCTGCCTGTTATAATAAAATCAAGGAGAAGGAAATGGCCAGCAAAATTAGTAGTTTCGTGTTTTCATTGGTAAAAAAACTTAATGAGCAAGTCACTTTTTAGTTTATCGAACGCAGTATCAATGATCAATTAATTTGTTAAAATGTGTTATCAATAGCCTTAATTGATGTTTAATGGCAACGAAACTACGATAAAGTGCTTACCATCATTTTGTGTTGCAGGTAATGACGTATTTGGCATACTAAGTAGATCTGGCTGCTTAATCCTAATAGGTCCTAGTTCAATCTGGCCATTCAATGGAGCATTTTTAATGTAACTGGGTAGAAATGCATTACTGACTTGACCTCCAGTGTCAATATTCTTATTTGATCCCAATAGTTCATGTATGTTTGAAAAAGTACAAATATCACTGGGAGTTTCTCCTTTAGAATTCTTTACACTTTTGTCGGCTCCATAATTGAGCAGCTGTCTTACAATCTTTTCATTTCCTCGTTTGCAAGCCCAATGTAAGGCCGTCCTTCAAAGTTACAGATTGTTCTATAAAAAGTAGGGTTACGGGTTCCAGCGAAATATTTACCATCCGTTCACAGAGTTCTGGGAATTAACGTTTACGTTTCGGGAAAGGAGAATTTCTACCGCTTCGAGGTCACCAATGCATGATGCTTCGCGAAGTTTTTCTTCTAAGATATTGGCCATTTTAGGAACACACTGCACTGCATTTTGACGGATTGCTGTTTGACGCACAGATAAATACTAATACTCTGTACTAATCTCCACCTCCACCATAGACAAGATTCATATACACACTTAATTGACAGTAGATTAGCGCCATCTAAAAAGTTATACTCCACATAGCTCTCAACAAACACAAATACGCGCCATTAGTGATATCGTCACAAGATTTGCTGTGTGGTAGATATATTTAGCATCTAAAATATATTTAGCTTAGGCGTTCTGAAATATATCGATTTGTGGTGGATTATATTCAGCCTTCATCCACCGACTCACAGGTGGCAGCACCGCAGCACCATCTCCAACGGCCAGCATATATCTGGCCCCTAACATCTACTCCGTTTTGGATCAAATACCACTTCCAATATTGAATATTATTTATGCAAATATCTTTATATACAGTTTGTGTACTTTTACAAAATAAATGATTCATATTCTACAGATAAACATATACATATACAGGGTGATTCAAAATTGGCGTCATTCCTCTGGAGGTGTTGTCTGGCGCTGTTATAGGAGTACAGAAAAATCAATAAAATAAATTAATTGTTACTCAAAACTCAGAAATTTGCAAAAAACTATATCAGAAATACGGCAGCCATGTTTGTCAAGGTAATCTGCCTAATTAACACTGCGCAAATACCTGTTGCTTCGTAATTATTTAAAATTTCTGTAACCATGGATAAATAGAGTGCCAATAAGATAGGCAAGGATAAACGGTAAATTAAACAAGATTTGTTGACGAAATGTCAACCTGTTCTCATAACCTCGAATATGCGTGTTTATAAATAAACCCTACAACACCAGACATGTTGGGAAATGAGTAAATAAGATCTA
>NW_026018165.1:689110-692165 GCF_020466585.1 Dendroctonus ponderosae
CAAAAAACATCATTGCCGCTGTGCCTTTTCATCAAAAAATTGTAGAAGAGAACTTTTTTGATATCAAAAATTTTCGTAATTTGAAGCAAAGATCGCAATTTTTTTTTGATGCTTAAGTATTTCAATATGCTACCAATTAAACATGGAACAATTTCTTCATCTTCAACTGTTAATATTTTCTAGAAATTTTTGAAAAAAAAATTTAAATATTTTTCTCGTACTTCCCAAGGGAGCCTCTATCACCCCTTAAAAGGTATGACGCCAATTTCGAATCACCCTGTATGTAATTTGTATTAAATTCTGGTGTAGTTTCCAACATACTCTGTGATCTGTATGGCCACATGCCTTTAATTTTTAGAGATAGAAAGAAAAATGGGCAAATGAGAGAAATATTTAAGGCAACATAAAAGACAATGGGAGCAGGAAACTCTATTTTGAAGTGAGACTGAATCCAAGATTATTAATTTTAAATATAACCTACCATCGTTCGGGGTGAAAAACAAGTATAATTTTGAAAAGAAAATTTTTAATAAAATAATTTAGAGTCTTGCGTGTATCCTTAATCGAATTCCATATTCAAACACATAAACTTTTCATTACCCCCTAAGTTTTTTAGATATATCTGGAGTAAAGGCAACGACCCTTTATGAAGCGTTAAAAATCGTCTTAGCATCTAGTACCTACGAGGCGTATTCTTATTCTTATTAAGTTTCTCTTCTTGTGAAATAAGACATAGTCCGCTATGTTTGTTTGTTTGGATTCCTTTTTTCTTATCGTGCAAGGTAGATTTTCGAATTTTATAATTTTCAGCAGCAGTCTTAAACTTTTTCTGCCTTATCTTCGAGTGCCCTAGCGACGTTTTCTTCATTATAGTTCTTAAAATTAATACCGACTTTTTTATACTGTTTAATCATCATCATTCAGCTCTATAAAATGGCTTTTCACTAAAACACAATTATTTATGACAAAAAAACAATATTTTCTAATGAAATTGAAAATGAAAATATTTCTAAAAAAAAAACTCATTTTATTTATTTGTTTTTAGTATTCTCTTGTGTGTAAAATGTGATAAATCATTATCTCTTTACAGGTGGTTTTAAAAAGTTTTTTTAGACATTAAAGTCTAAGGACATAAGCATAATTTTTATAAGGAGGTGTCTTTTTGATAGTATTGTATTACAAAATGTGGTTATGCAAACATTTGTTGTGGTTAAATACCAAAACTACCCTCTGAAATTGTCATAAACAGACATACATTTTGAGACATAGGGGTCGCGAGTGACGGGTTACACGGTGTTGCCGCAAGGTTTCAACACTTGCGATTGTAGCCCCAGCCACTCGTCTTTATCTATGACCACAGCAGTTGCGACTTTGGGCGACAAATGAGCTCGGCAGGGGCGACAACGGTTACGGAAATATGGTCACACTGCATATAGTCACCAGAATCTCGAGACTACAACATGTGCGTGACCGCTTGCAATTTAATTTAATTTAAACCGCGTACCAACCACGAGCTTGAAGCCACCGCAGCGCGTTTTCTAACCCCACCGAAAGCAAGTGTTTCAAAAAGTAGGTACGCTCAAATCGAGGAGCTCTTTCGCCATATCGCTCATATAAAGCCCCCCCAAAAGCCCCCGAGGAGTCCCCCCCAACAAGCCATAGCAAAGCCTACAGCTGAAGCTGAGCAAATGGAAGTCCAAGACTTCCTTCCCTGCCCTAAAACCCACAGCCCCAATCAATCTCCCCAAAACCTCTAACGCCGCTCTGCACCATACTACATGGTCTGCATTACGAATTATTACATTACTGAATCTGCAATACGAATATTCAAATACATCTACAAAGGTGCAAAGTTTTACAAAGGTGCAGGGCATTTAATAGGTGTGCCTTAGTTGATTTTATTGTTAAGGTTTTTGAGTCATACCACCAAAGACACATTTTATCATTTGCGAATAATCGATCAACCAAAAATATTTTTTTGTATATGAAATTTTGTCAGAAAATTCGAAATATTAATGTACAAAAAATTAGTGAACACATGCATTCAGTAATTAGTAGTGCAGACCCATCTATAATATACAGGGTGTTTGGTAAGTATATGCATTCCTTGCAGGGGATGATAGTGCAAGTAATTTTGGACATAATTCGTTAATAGACCATGTTCCGAAAACTCTTATTTTCCAATGTACAGGGTGTTAAAGTTTTAATTTAAAAAAATGGTGTGCGTCACGGGACGCTCAACAAAAGTGTTAACTTCATATAGTTATAGAAACCATATAAAACATAATATCGAACTTGTTTAACGTATGATGGGAATAATAATTTTATTTTATAATTTTTATATTATCCTTGGTTTAATAATTTATAAATAGATCAGGAATAGGTAAAATGTAATTTAATTTCCTTTTGAATGTAAAATATCTTTTTTATTTGCAACATTTGCTTGCATTGCAAAGAAGCAAAAAGACAACGGCACGCGGTCTTTCAAAGCGGTCACCCATCCAAGTACTAACCGCGACGGCGTCGCTTAACTTCGGTGATCGGACGAGATAGATAGTTAGATAAAACATTTAATAATATTTACATTGTATACAGACATTAACAGATTAACAACAATAACAACAAGTGTCGGTCAATGGTCGGCCAGTTGCTTCTCTGCCTATGGTTTAAATGGGCGGGAAGTAGTCCAGTACCTGGGCAGAGCCCTTACAAGGACATTCGCGGATCCGCAATCGCACGAAAACGTGAGAAGATAATCTTTAAATGGCGACTTTTCTTTCACTGAAAGGGCATTCATTTTGAGGAAAAAAAGTCTTCCTGAAGGGAAGCCAAAAACCCCTGTTGGAACATATTTATTTTCAGCTAAGTTTACCACTTACTGCTACTTATTCTACGGATCCTTAGTGCTAACATCGTTAGAGTGTGTAACACTCTATGGATCTTAAGATATATCATCATATGACTTAATCTAAATTAACCTAACAAACCTAATCTAAACCTAAACCTAACAGCCTCTCTTGCTTCCTATAACTAACTTAAAGTTAGCCCATGGTCC
>NW_026018165.1:693164-694323 GCF_020466585.1 Dendroctonus ponderosae
GATAATGCCCGGCAAAGCAAGAATCCCACTGTCCGGGTTTCTTGCACCAACAAATTTCACAGTGACCGCAGGCCTCTCCCTGTTTAAGAAGAAGACGTGGACCACATGCGATGACCAGTTCCAGCACCACATCGAGGACCAAGGGCTAACTTTAGGTTAGATTTAGGAAGCAAGAGGGGATGTAGTAGGCTTAAGTTTTTTAAGTAGAATAAGGTAGAGGGCATTTGTACAATTATTAAGTTAGTTGTTAATTTGTTAACATTGTTTATAAATATCCGTCATGGAGTCCCTAGAGGACCAGGACTAGCTATAAGTTAGCTTAGGTAGCAAGAGAGGTTGTATTAGATTTAGGTCTAAACTTAGGGTAATGCGCCCACATTAGGTTAGGGTAGATTAGGGTAGATTAAGGTAGGTTAAGCCAGGGACGTCAGTGTGCACAGAGTGTAAAACACTCTAAAGATGTTAGAATTAAGTACTCGTAGATAAGTTAGCAGTAAGAAATTTTGTGAAAATTTGTCTGAAATAAATAATGTCCAAGACGGAGCCAACACCCGGCCAACTACAATGCAACTCGACTTCGTCTCGGGTGTCAATCCATCAGGAGCACACACACTTTTCTCCCTTGTATCGAAAACTACTATTTTAACATTCTACGAGTAAACAGCAGAAATATACAAGGTGATTCAAAATTAGCGTCATTCCTTTTAAAGGGTGATAGAGGCTCCCTTGGGGAGTACCAGAAAAATATTGAAATTTTTTTTTTCAAAAATTTCTAGAATATTATAACAGTTGAAGATCGAATTTTAACTTTGTTATTAAGAATTATTTTGAAAAAATCCCACGTTGGATTGGCAGCCTATTTGAATACTTAAGCATTCAAAACGAAAAATTACGATATTTGCTTTAAATTACGAAAACTTTTCATATCAAAAAAGTTCTCTTCTACAATTTTTTGATGAAACGGCACAGCAGCAATGATGTTTTTTGTCATTAACAGATAGTTACAGGTAGATAGCCTTTGTCAATAATAACAATAATTTGTCAAACTGTGACTTACTTTGAATTTCCTTTCACAAATTTGCTGATATGCGATTAGTTTAGGAAAAATATTAACTACAGTAACATGGCAGAAGCTGAAAGAACTCACGCCAACAAAGGG
>NW_026018165.1:695322-699778 GCF_020466585.1 Dendroctonus ponderosae
GTGGATAATAAGGAGATTACACAGGCACTAGCTTGTTTGGAGTTAACCATTCAAATGTTTGGTGTTGTATGGATTATTAATGTAAACACAAAACCCCGCAGAATTTGAGGTTATGAGAACAGGTTGACATTTCGTCAACAAATCCTGTTGAATTTACTGTTTATCCTTGTCTATCTTATTGTCAGTCTGTATAATTCTATGGTTACCGGAGTTTTAAATAATTACGAAGCAACAGGTATTTGCGCAATGTTAATTGGGCAGATCACCTTGAAAAACATTGCCGTATTTCTGATATAGTTTTTTGCAAATTTCTCAGTGTTTAGTAACAATTAATTTCTTTTACTATTTTTTCTATACTCCTATAACAGCGCCAGACAACACCTCCAGAGGAATGACGCCAATTTTGAATCACCCTGTATTTTTAAAAATTACATTCCCTTCGAATAATAGCAATATGACAAACAAAATAAATATGAAAATCCATTTTCGACTGTTTCAGTAAATATATTTTCTAATAAATGCCATTGACAAACCGCAAATTTTCAGCAATTCTCATTTTGGTTTTCTGATATTTTTGTTTCTGTTGGTTCCATTGCATCACATTCCAATTCAGCAGCCTCTGCAATTTTATTTAACAATCTATCGTTTTCGTCAACCAGCGCTTCAATAGCCTTTCTGTTTTCCTAAAACGAAAATATTGAAACCATTAAGTTTCGATTTTATACAGGGCGTTCTACCGGGATGCGCCGCGATCGATATCTGGCAAGCTGTAATATAGAGAAATTTGAAAATTGGCCGAAGTCAATGGGGGCATGCGACCTAAAATATTTTCAAGACGGAAGTAGGTACCAAGTTCAATAAATTTAATTATAATAAAATTCAATAAATTTTAATACATTTAATATCCTATACTTAAGTCTAACCGTTTTTGATATATTTGAAATTTTATGTAAAAAATTACAGTTGCAGCCAATTGAATAATTATTCATTTTTCCATAAGGAAATATGTGCTACTTAATTTGAGCTACATTTATTGTTAAAAAAGGCAAATGGAATTTCGACAAAATTTGGTTAACTATTAATACAAGTGTTTAAAAAATTATGTTGAAAATGACTATCGGAAAACCGGCCAAAATAAATTTTTTCAAATAAAAACCCCATTTTAGTTAATTTTATCTTATTTAGTATTAAAAATAAGGGTAGTTTGTGTACAGTGGTCTATTCCAAAAGTGTTTAGTTTTCGAAATATTGTAAATTTAATGTTTTCATACGGATATTTTGCCGCATCTTATTTTAAACCCTGTCACTCTTAGTTGCCATGATAAAAGTTGCCATTTTTAATACAATCAGCCAAAGCAATGCTGACCAGCTGTCCCCCTGACCTTTTGAAAATAATTAACAATCATGCCCAGCTGCCTAAACTATTCAAGCGAAGATTGCTGAAACTTATTTATTATTTATGAAGAATGTGATAAAGTTATATCAAGAATCAGTATTAAAAATAATGGTAAATTTGTGTAAAGATGTCTATTTCAACCGTGTTTAGTTTTGGAAATATTGCCAATGTAATGTTTTCATATGGCTATTTTGTCGCATCTTACTTTAAATACTGTCACTCTTAGTTGTCAAAATAAAAGTGGTCATAATACAATCCAATGCCAATAAAATACTTACAGCTTTCAGTTACTTTTTGAAAATAACTAATAATCATGACCAGACACTCATATTATTCAAACAAAGATTATTTAAACTTATTTATTATTTATGGAGAATGTGATAAAGTTATATAAATAATTCAAAATCAGTTTCAAATATCTATTTTGGGTCAGCGAATATTCAAAATACCCAAATACCCCACTTGAATTATTATGCGAAAACTACCACCATCGATCCAAAAAAAGAAACTCCGATATCTAATTCATTGAAGCATTTACGCTACTATACTACATATTCCTTTGAAACCGGTATTCATGTGCATCGAAACCGGTTTAGAAGACCCCGATGGTCGCGTGGGTTCAAATTCCTCGGGTAACCCCACTTTCTATTGGCCGGAGTCGGATTCTCCGCATTCCGACGAAGGTCTCTCATCGGGGCGATTCCCATTCTTCGGGTCTCTTCGTCTGCCATCGGATGAACGACCATTCCGCGAATTCTTCGGGATATTCTTCACGTTTTAGATGGGTTTCGGTTAGAGAACCAGAGGAATTTTGGGAGACACTAAATTAAAAAAATTATCGAGTTGGCTCAAAAATTGCCACCTTCGTCATGGCAACTGACTGGGACTGCATTTCTTATTTTTAATACTGAATAATGGGGGGTTCCATTTGAAAAAAATATATTTTGGGCGGTGTTCTCAACTTTTCAACATGAAAACCGACTCAAATTAAGCAGCACGTATTCTCTTATAGTAAAAACGAATAGTTATTCGAATGGCTGTATTTGTCATTTTTTTGTCAAAATTTAAAATATATCAAAAACCGTTAGACTTAGGATATTATACATGAAATATGTTTAGAATTTGGAGTAGAATCCAAAACGATAATAATGTATAAGGAGTTCCATTTAACACATTCCCGGTATAATCGGAAGTGTGGCCATCTTGAACATATTTTAGATCGCTTGCTCTCAATGATTTCGGCATACCGTCCAATTTTCAAATTTCGTCTAGTTACAGTTTGCCAAATATTCATCGCGACGGTTTCCGGTGAGACATCCTGTATAGGTGCAGGGTGATTTTTAAAAATTTTAAAACGCTTAAATATTTTTGAAATTAGTGATCCAACGAAAAAATGTGACACATGCTAAGTTAATATCTGAGACGGGAAGTTTATTCATGTTAGACAACGCCTACTGGGACCTTGTAGGCTAGACAGAGGCCAACTTGGTAATTTCCAATGGTAACCACACCATTTTACTGGCAAATTCGGGTAGTACGTCCAACAGTAAGAATGTTTGATCTAAAATATTTTCTTTGATTTTGACAGGCGGCGCCCTCTGATAATCGGTACTTTTTAGGGCGACTTTCTTTCTGTGCACCTATCTTTTATTTACGAAAACCTTGCTATTTCTACAGAGTCTGTGTTCTTTCGAACCGACCTGATAATATCAGATCAGGATATCAGGTATCAGAATATATTATATTGTACCGGCTGGTTTTCAAAGTTGCAAAAAATTTAATTGGAAGATTTTTAGATAGAGGAATCCAAATTTTCCATTATTTAGCCCGTAGGTAGAAGAAGCTGTAGTAGAAGTAGTAGTAATTAGTAGTTGTCGCGCGCTAATTCTAAATAGGTTAACTCTGAACGCACCCTGTGAAGTGCATAAATTGTGACAATGTGCGAGTGAGAGAGAGCGAGAACTAACCTAAAAGGGCAAGACACGAGAGTATGATATTGTGATAGTTGCGCGAGTTTGGACAGGGTTTTCATGCGTGGTCATATTCGCAATATTTTCAGCGAATGTTGAAATAAATCCATCTGCAGGTATGTCAGCAGTGAACAAGTTGTTGAGTGGGGGTCCAAGAACTGAAACTTGGAAGACTGCCGCCTTCATATCTCGCAACTGATATAGAGATTGATTAACTCTGACTTGACACATGCGTTTGCTCAAGTATGATTTAAGTAAGACGAATATCTGTGATAAGTCAGTTTTTATTTTGAATAAGAATCCTGAATTCCAGACACGGTCAAAAGCTTGCTTAAGGTCTAGGAACACTCCACTGCCGTAAAATTTATTCTCTAGACAATCGGATATTTGACTATGATATAGTAAGTCTGTGGATCTGCTCAACTGCTGAGCCTATATCAAAAGCCGAACTGGTGGTTTGGTCTCAGACCGTTTCTGTCAATTGTTAGTTTCAGAAGCAGTCTTTAAAATACTTCGGATAACTGCGGTAAAAAGCTAATAGGTCGGTAAGAGACGGCATTTTAGGCTGGTGTGCCAGCCTTAGAGATCATCACTATCTGGGCCACTTTCCACTGTGATGGAAAACAAGTTGCAACAAGAATCAATCATGGTGCTATATCAACAAAAGTTTCATTTTGAAATAATTCTGTATTGTACCGTGGATGGCCGAGTATTAACTCTTTGTTCTGTCTACAACTTTTATTCCACTCGGTATAACTTTAACTACGGAACAGGAACAAACTAACTTCTAAATTAACGTCAACTTCACAAACAATAACAATAACAAACGGAAAACACGCGTTTCCGACTCGCGTGTTTAACCTCTTCTGCACTCAGGCGCGACTGTCACTTCACTCCCCCGTCTGGTTCTCGTCGTCGCTTATATCCTTTTCTCCAGGTATTCCAGATAGTTCTAGAAATCTCCAGAACAGGTGCGAAACTTCCCGCTTGTCAGTGTCATATTTGACAGTAAATGGGGCCCAAATGGGGCTCCCATTTACTGAAACACCATGAATTTCGATCCCCCATTCCAAACGTGAGTACCCCAGGC
>NW_026018165.1:699828-703311 GCF_020466585.1 Dendroctonus ponderosae
TATTTTTTCAAATAATTTCTTTTCACTATTTTCTGTGAGATAATGCTTTGTTTGGACCTTTGGAAATACTTTTGCAAAATACGATCAGTTGATACATAGTAATACTTGTTTTATTGAAGGAGAAAAAACACTTAACATTATCCAACAAACAAAACTAACAAGGCAAACGTTTTTAAGAAAACTTTACAAATAAAAGTAATTTTTCGCCACATTCGGTACACAAGAAGCTGGAGTGAAGATCGATTTACGCACATGTGCCCAAATGTATATGTGACAAATTGAACGTATCAATGTCATTATATTTTTTTAAAGGATTTTCATTCAAAAGTAACCGACATGCTTTTTTAATAAATTAGGTAGGTTTATCAACAACTATTGATCATAATTTAAAATTTACTTACAATTAGTAAATTACAACTTTGTTACGAGTTCAGTCCCAAAGTCGTTCTAATGGTCTATTTTTCCGAGCTCGCCGATGTTGCCACAAGCAAAACACGATTTTTTTAAATCGCGCAAAATTCATGCAAAATATGAGACTTATACAAACACGATACCGTGAAAGCAGCACTTGAATTTTCAAGACTCATTGTTTCAGTTGTATTTATATGCTTACAAAAGTACGCTTTTGAAAAATTACAAACGTTAAAACGAGACAATTTTAAAAATGACATTGACATCAGATTTAAAATATGAAGTTGATGGCTTTTATTTTTGGCTGTTCTCATGTTTATTATAACTTATGGTTCGTGTTATGTTTTTCATTCGAATAAAAAAGTTGTTCGATACGAGGGCAAAAACCCGTTTTTCGAACCCCTGACGGATTGACGTCAAACAAGTCCTCGTTCGAAAAACGACACTTTTGTATCGAAAACTACTATTTTGATAGTAATTCGGATATAGCCTGCCATTATTAGTGAACGGGTACTAAACATGGTCTTCCATATCTCTTCAATACTTGGAAAAAACGATTGCATTGCTGTAGACCAATAGAGTCACCAACTTCAAATTTCTAGTCTATCAGATAAATTTGTGGAAGAGTTTACCGTTAAAAAATCATCCAATCATCACTAAATACTTTAGAAACAAGTTTTTGCAATACTAAAGTATTTTCGGGATATTTATTGTAACATGCAAAATGCTTAAATCACCAATTACAAACAAAATAAAAGCGGGTAACCCCACGAGGCATACTAATACCAGATATGTATTGATGTATCACATTGCTTAGTGGTTCACGGATGCTTCACAGCAAATATATCGTTTTATTCTTAAATCGTAAATTTGAAATGTATTTCTCTTAAATAATCTATACGGTTGGAACCTTCGACACTGACGATAAATCACTAACGTTTTACCACCATGTGTTTCGCCAAAGTGGTAAAACGTTAGTGATTTATTCCTAATAAAGCCAAGTACAAGTCGTATGGCTAATAACAAACCGTGTCAGCTGTTTGAAAATCTTACAGGATTTAAAAAAAGTAAAATATACGCACCTTGATGGTTTCCTTATACTTAGTGTGTATCTCCTCATTTGTCGATACAGCCAGGTTTACTTTTTTCTGAGCAGCCTTGGGTGATATATAAGACATTCCAATAATAGAATTCAGCTTCTTATTCTGATTTATTTCACTTTGCAAGTTCTTCCGCAGCTGATTAGTCTCCACCAGCAATGTTGCATTTTCATCCACAAGTCGCAATTTATCGAAGCTAAGCGTGCTAGTGTTTTTAGTAGCCTAAAAGAATCCTTGGGTAAGTTAAATATTAGATGCTTAATGTTATAACTGCCGTTTGAGAATTTTGGTAAACGGTGTATTTCAACTCAATGGGTGATAATCAATATCTCAGAAACTCTTAGCTTTAAGTAAGGTAAACCTTAATATATTTATTTTGATCGTAGACACTAATAACATAATAAAATACATTGTATTCTATTAAATAATGCAAGTCCGGGTTGAATCTATTAATTGGGACACATTGTACATTACCATCGACGGTCTTCTATTTATACTAAAAATGATACTTGCTATGCTAATTTTCAATAAGATGTAGATGGTTTTTAACACACAAAATTTCTAATATACAAATTTCCAAGTCTAGTACTTTTGCTCTGAAAATGGTTTCGAAGTCTTGCTGTTATTATAAAACTTGTTGTTGAAAAACAAGTGTCAAATTACTACTTAAGTCGTAGTTTTAGCCACCAGGAAACGTATGGACTTTTGAACTCGCGAATGATGTCAAATGCAAATACTGTGCAAGCTCTCAAATTAACATGGTATTGGTTCCTTCTCCTGCCGAATTTCAAAGTTTTCTGTCTACCTGAAGACAACGGAGAAATTTTTGATTTATCAACACCATAAAATGCGAATTTTCATCGTTTAAGCCGGACAACTGAAAAACTTTTTTCGGCCAACAAACGTTTTATTTCCCAACATAATTTCATTTCAGCTTTTAGCATTTTTTTTTAGTACACTTAGTCCAGCGTCTTTCCAATATTTGTATTCCTTCCGAATAATATAATTTCTGTCCTTTAATGTCCTCAAAATATGTGATTGTTTCAATGATGACCTCTTCATTGAACCTAAATCTCTTACCGCCCTGCCATATCTACAGGGTTAGAAACAGGAAATAGTCGCAGTGGCCTAAATCTGGAGAATATGCTGAGTGGGGTGGCGGTTCGTAGTCCTAATTCGTCGAGTTTTGCCATGACGACTACACACGTGCATTGTCCTGATGAAACAGCACTTTTTTTTCGCCAAATGCGGCCGTTTTAGCTTCAAGAGTCAACATCGAATTTGAACGGTTTTACCCCTTTAACCGTAACCGATGTGAATAACACCGCGTGCATATAAAAAAACTATGGCCATCTCCTTGTTGACCGAAAGACCCATTTTGGTCTTTTTTGGTGCACGTGCACCTGAACAAACCCAATGTTTTGATTCTTATTTGGTCTCTCATGTGCTGTGATGGACTCACGTTTCGTCAACGGTTACAAAACGTCGCAAGAACTCGTTCGGATTGCGACGGAATATCGCTAAACATTAATTTGAAATGGCTACCCGGAAGCGCTTGTGGTCTAGTGTCAGCTAGTATCTAGTTTAAAGTTTCATGTTTTCTACTACAAAAATGTAGTGAAATTTACATAAGGAACTGTACCATTAGAACAAAGTCGTGTTCTGCGCTGCAACTTTTCCAACGCCCTCTGCTGTATAATAATAAATATTTTAAAATATGCGCGTTTAGTATCTACCATTACAATATAACGATATACAGGGTGGGCCAACGAAAAGGTCGCACTCCTATTGTTGATTCTCCTGGCAGATCTACAAAAAAATGTTCGTCACTTTGACACGTCAACTTTGATTTTTAAGGGGACATCTTGCTAACTATCACTGCATTATACAAGGTGTTTTATAAACAAGATGCTACATCACACTTTTGATTTTCAAATGGAAACCTACTAGTTTTATTTATAATAATAAATAA
>NW_026018165.1:703952-708393 GCF_020466585.1 Dendroctonus ponderosae
GAGGGGAGCCCTGGGGGACTCCCGCTTCAATGTCGCGGATAGAGGATTTGATTTTGTTCAGTAGAGTGAAAAACTTCCTCTTTTGGAGGTAGCTTGCCACCCACTGGACAAAGGCTAATGGGCGTTTGTGTGTGTGAAGGAGCTTCCAAATTAGCCACTCGTGCCATACTTTATCGAAAGCTTTTTCTATGTCCAGACAGACAACTCCAGTGGAGCATCTGTTCTGGCAAGCAATAGTGGCATCTTGAATTAGCCTGGCTGCTTGCATTACGGAGTCATGTTTTTGCATGAATACGCACTGCTCTCGAGGGATTAATTGGTTTTCTGAAATTAGATTTTGGAGGCGGTCGAGAAAGAGTTCTTCTGTTAGTTTGGAAATTGTGGGAAGGAGGCTGATGGGTCTCCAGTTTTGAGGAAAGGTTTAGGGATTAATACTACGGAGGCGGTTTTCCAAGGGGTTGAGAATTTCCATAGTGAAAAGGACGCATTGATTAGGGTGAGGATGTGATTGAGGATATTTTCCGGGAGTCGTTTGAGGATTTTGTTAGGTATTTGGTCGGGACCGGGACTTGTGCGAGTTTTAAGGGTGGCGTTATAATAAGGGCATTAAGCTCGGAGAGTGTTACGGGGGGAATTGGAGGGGCGTCAGGGGGGATCTGTTTGTCTTCGATTTCGCTGAGCACGTTGTCGAACTCCTCCTCGAAATCTAGGTTGTCGTTTTCGGAACTGGCGTTGTAAGGAGTCCGCAAAAGCTTCAGCTTTTTCTTCGTCCAAATAGACCAGCCCGTGCTCACCATGAATAGGGGGAAAGTGCGTTTTTGTTTTTCCTCGCATAGCCTTGGAGATTTTCCAGGAGCGCGTTGTTTTTGCGGCAATCCCAAGAGACGTGTTTTGAATTTAAGTCGCATGCGAGAAGAGTTGGCAGGCTGTTGTCGAGAAGGCTGTGGCAGTCTTGCTGAGAAATGTGAACTTNTAAGCGGAGATTATTCGTATTTGGGAGTTTTCCATATTGAAGATAATGGAGGTGTGCTCAATGACGGTGTTCGTGGTTGGTGGAGTTTGAGAGTGGGCCCGGGAACTTTTAATTACAATGGCGGTGCCCCCAGACTTTGTTGTTGGGCGGTCGTTTCTGTAGATTTTGTAGTTGTTTAGTCTGTATTGCGTTTGGGGTTGCAAGAAAGTTTCCGAGGAGCGCGATGTCCAGATCATTTTCCCGGAGGTAGCTTTCAAATTCAAACCTTTTGGGGAGTTGGCGTTCCAGGACACGATGTGAGCTCCCGCGGGCTTTGAGAGCATGCGAGTGCTTGTTGAGCGGGACAGCCGTTAATCATTGCCGCTATGCGGTTGATTTTTGCCAGAATTTTGCATTCAGGCATAAGCAGCAGCTGGATGAGCGCCGGGTTGAGGTTGGCGCTTTGGGGGCCCGGAGAAGAAGCGGGGGCTTGCTGCACACGGGGGAATTTGCGCTGGGGGCTGGGGGTTTGGGTGAAGGTTTTTGCGCCACTTTGGCGGCGAAAGAAATGGTTGAGTCGACCTTGTTTTGGAAACTGGCTTGTTTCTGTTTAATTTGGGTTCGGGTTACAAAGTTGGGGCTTTTTGGGCAAGCAAAATAGCTTGCCGGGTGGGGGCCGTTGCAATTGATGCATTTCGCCGGGATGTCTCAAAGCTTTTTGCATTCTAGATAGAAGTGGCCCTCAGCGCAATTGCTTGTGGCAGGCGGGTTTTGCCGCACAATTGGACATGATAAGGCCGAATTTTTGGCACTTTTTGCACTGTGGAAAGTGCCTGGTATTGTTTGGTTGGGAGTTTCTTTGTGGTTCGATGACCACGGCAAGATTAAGCAGGTATTTAATCTGGAAAATTGGGGTTTTTTCTCTTGGGAGGAGCATTTTAACCATGTTGGTCTGGATTTTTACGTTTCCGATTTTGAAGAATTGCATTTGGGAGGGGTGGAAGCCCAGTTTCTCCAATTCGGTTTGGATCTCAGAGAGCGCCATCTTGTTGTGAAGACGACCTTTGATGATGGCAATGAGTTTCTTGTCCTCAAGCAAGGTGTGCGTGTGGAATTCCACCTTTTCACGAGAGAAAAGTTTTGTGATTGCCCGGTGGTCGTTGGTAGTTAGGGTTGTGTTGTGCGAGAAAATTCCGCACTTTTGTCCATTCAGCCACATTACGGATGCCGATGGGAATGTCTGTTTTTCGGGCTGGTGGTTCTGAACTTGGCGATTGGGAGCTGGGGGCCGAAGAGTCTTTCGGGGTTGGGGTGGTAGAAGTTGGGGGGTTTGTTTTGGGTTTTTTTCGGGGGCGTCCGCGTGCTGTACCATGTAATGGTGGAGGGCCGCGTTAGAAGTTTTTGGGAAGTTGAAGTTATTTTGGGCTGGGCTATTTGTAGGGACGTGTTTTTTTCGTACTCCAAAGTGAGTAGCCGGGTTAGCTCTTGAATTTGGGCGGCTTGGGCCTTAATGCGGTCGTCCTGTTTGGAATTGCGAAGCCGCATGGCTTTAATTTCGGCTCTGAGAGTCTTTAGGTCAGGGTTGCTGTTAGGGAATTTTGCGGATTGGGACTTGTTCTTACCCATTTTCCTCGAGATACTAGCACTGTTAGAAGTGATAGAGGAGCGATCGCGGCTTTTGTCGCTGGATGAATCGCTCATTTTTGCTGAAGATAAACGTAGGAGGAAGTGCCGGAATTTCAAGCAGGCAACGCCAACGATGAACTCCCGAACTTATCCTGGAACTGCACTGGTGACTGAGCAGGGGCTTTCCGAAGCCCTTAGGGACTTGCGCGTGCCCCTGAAGGAGGCACGTGCTCGAATTTCTTTTTAATGGAACTTTTTGTAACCACGTGGTTCCGGTGGGATGGCAAACACGAAGCAGCGAAGCTTCAACACTGAGGTTGGGACGCGAGGATGATTCACTTTTGTTCCAAATTAAAAAACAGACAAGCAGTTTAGGAGTGTTGTTCATCGGTCGAGAGATGATGAGCGTGAATGAGCAACTGAGCAAATGAAAATGAACAATAAAAGTTGACTATAACCAATAACCTTAAACTCGAACTAATAACAAATGTTGGTGGCTGCCCACAACAAGCCACACCCACAGATAATAAATAATAAACTAATTTCTAACAATACCCATCTTCAACCGTTTCAATTTTATTTCGAAAAGTTCGAAAGTATCTCAGTTTGCTGTTTCTATGGGTACCTCTGACAGATTAGCAAAAACAACGAGTCACCGTCAAGTTTCAGTGTTTTTCAACTTAATGCGAGATTAAAGAGTAGAAATAATACACATTTATTTTTTTACAAACTTTTTGTTGGGTATTTTGCCTCAAAAATTTTTGTCTTTAAAAAAGAGAATTTCCTCACGTCTTCTATTACAGATTGATAAATAGTGCTCCTATTTCGCAATAAGAACGAATTATTTATCAAAAAGTAATCAAGAACTATCACCTAGAGGGTATCCTGCGACACACTTAGGCTCAAGCTGTAAGAGAAAATTCCAATTAGAAAATTAATTAATTTGAAAAATTACCTTGACGTTTCGATAGCTATTTTCTGCTATCGCTATCAAAAGAACCTAAATGAACCTAAGAAGGAGTATGTTAATAAATTGTGTAACAATAGTAGGATAGTACAGTATATGAAAATTCGCTTTGATAATTCGTCTGTGCAAATTGTCAGTTATGTGACTTTGACTTAATCTCATTGTTTAACTTAATAAAGGTAATGTTAATTAATAATTTTGGTGTAAATTTAATTTGGGTGTATGTTTCTCTGGTCTAATTCAGATTTTAGCTTAGGTAACCATGTATGACTTAAATTAAATAAGCAACACACAACACAATTATTTTGATTTAGTAAAATTAGCGCACTTTCTTTAATTTTACGTTTTTTTGTAGATTGTTCTTTTGTGAAAAATTGTGGAATTATTCCATTGAATTTTATGGCAATTATCAAATGCATGTTGACAAATGTGTGATTAATGATATTCTCGATTTTTTATGTATGATTGGTGTTCTTTGAGTCTTTTGTGTAATGGTCTTGAGGTTTCTCCTATATAAAATGTATTGCATTCGCAAGGAATTTTACAAATTACATTTTTTGTATTTTCAATTATGTCATAAGGTTTTGTTACTGAAATTTTACTTCTAATTGTATTTTCAGTTCTGAAGATAGTTCTAATATTAAATTTTTTACCTACTCGTTTAATTTGATCTGAAAGTCCTGGAATAAATGAAATGAAAAGGTTGGTAATAGGTTTATTTTGATTTTGTTTTGTTCGTAGGAATTCAATTTTTAATTTTTAATTTAATTTAATTTTTAAGTAAATTTTCAAATTAATTTCTTTTCTAATTGGAATTTTCTCTTACAGCTTGAGCCTAAGTGTTTCGCAGGATACCCTCTAGGTGATAGTTCTTGATTACTTTTTGATAAATAATT
>NW_026018165.1:709392-713851 GCF_020466585.1 Dendroctonus ponderosae
ACCACATTGAAGTCCACATGTTTGCGTAATAAATACTATTTTTGCTTAATACTTCATTTATTTAATTTAAAGGAAATTATTAAATGTTGGTTGCAAATTTCGAGTTTTAAATTAGGGTTCGAGTTTTAAATTAATTTATTAATCAAAACGAGCAGTCAAGCCCACACTGACACTTGACGGCTACTCGAACTGACACTTGACAGTTGTTTTGACTAAACTGTCAAAAGCATCCATAGAAACGGCAATGTCCGATACTTCCGAACGGCTCAATATCTCGATCATTCAACAACAAACGCAAATAAAACTGAACCGGTTGAAGATGGGTGTAGAACATGTCATACCAAATTTACTACAAACTTCTGGCAGGATCAAAAAATGACATAAAATTAGTTGGTTTCCATTTGAAAATAAAAAGTGTGACGTAGTATCTTGTTTATGAAACACCCTGTATAATGCAGTGATGGTCAGCAAGACGCCACCTTAAAACTCAAATGCGACGTGTTTGAGCGTTTTTTCTAAATCTACCAGGGGAGTCATAAATAGGGGTGCGACCTTTTCTTTGGACCACACTGTATATTACCGATTAAGCCTAAGCTTTCTTTACTTTATCGTTGGAACACCCTGTACTTAAATGTAGTGTTTGATGGCTGCCTTTAAGTGGCTAATATTCGAAGTCGATTTATTTACCTGAGCATGCAATGTTGCAACTGTACGTTCCAGAAAGTCTCTTTGTCGCAGAAATTCACTTTTGGCTTCGGTGTCTTCCGCTTGACTTACCTCAAAATCTTTGTCAGCGTTGTACTTGTGGTACATTTCCTAAAATGTGGCCTTGCAAATTATCTGCCGATTTTGTGAGTGCTTGCTTGTTACACAGCAAAAAACATGTCTCCCATTTCACGCATTTATGGATGAGCAATCAGTGAATAAAACTCTCTCTCAAACATCTCTTTAAGTGTCATTTGAATAAAAAAAGTTTATGAAAAATTTATGTACAAATGTCTTTTACTGAATTGGATGTTCTCCTACAGCTTCAACCTAAGCGTGTTGTAGAATATCTAATAAGTATTATATTATGTTTTGATAAGCACTTGTTTGTTCACATGAAAGAAGACTCGTTATTGGCCCAAAAAACTGCGAGGAACTGGGCTTCTTGTATGCAACATTTATTTGAATAATTCCTGATTTTATCAATTAGTTTTGGTCGGTTTGCAACTGTGATGCTAATTCGTAAAAAAGTTACAGTTTAGGTGCACGGGTTTATCGGTCAATAGACACCGGCAGAAAACATCAATTCTCATAATTTATTAATTAGTTTAATAGGTATAGTAAAAATCACATTAAAAAAATATTTTAAATGTAATAAAAAAATGATAATATTTTTTAATATTGTTAAGGTTTACTGAGCTTTTTGAAACTTGAACACTCAAGCAAAGCGAATCAAGGAGGATAGATGTAGGCAGTCCACCGTACAAATGAGTCTGTTCTTCATAACCTTCATAAACATTTGTCAAATGCCGAGCAAAAGAAGGGAGGCACCAAAACCAGACCCGGGACAGGAGTTGGTATAGTCGAAAGAGGAACAGTTCGGAAAATAATAATTAAAACCCTTGGTATTCTCACTACTGATATCCAAGCGAACAAAGTAGCAATCTCAACTTGCGCCCAAAAATGAGAGAAAGAGAGCCAACGGAGTAGCCAAGTAGACATACTAGTATCGAAAGTAAGAATAAAACCACAATCAAAGTTCTGAAGTCGTGCAATGCCGGCTAGACTGTGTAGAAGTAGTTAGTTTTCTAGGGCCTGGACGGGAACTTAGACTAGACAAGACTCACTTGGGTGGTGACTAAACCAAGCAGGAGTAGGTACAAGAAACAACGCCGCTGCGGTACATGCCAAGACAGAGGCTGAGCAATCAGGGCTGACCAAGAGCCGGCTTGTGGTATATTTCAAGGTGAGATCCGGCGTTAGACTGTTCTGCTCAATACACAAAACATTTCTGTCTAATCTGGGTCTAATGGGTCTGTATAATCAATAGTGTAGACACGTAGTAGTGTCTAGCCTGTAGAGGATATAATTTAGATTAAACATTTCTACACAAAATATACTGGTCAAGAAGAGGTCGTGGAGTTGTTCCAAGGGGTCATGGGTACCTCTTTCAAAAAGCTGCTCGAATTCGTTGAATACACAAAGGCACTGAAGGATAAAGACACGATAATATGACGACACGGTAATAGGATAGAAATCACCGTAGTGTTTCGAAATATTCAACCTCCGCGTTGAGAGAAACACTTTAGTGGATAAACAGCTAGGCTGCATTGCCATCTAACTCAGAGTGAAATACTATTGGGTCTGGACGATGCCTACGAGAAAGTTTCTCAAACCATATCGATAGACAAATGTTCACCAAAACTTTAAATTGCCACGTAGTACTAAATGATGCAAAACATGTCAAATATGGTTTTTGTAAAAAATTTCGAACTAAGATAAAATTCCGCTCTCTAATATGAACGAGATAAATTTTTAATACAGAGAGGCAGATATCATGGGTTCCGTAATAAATAATGTGAGTTTACAATTTTAGCTCTGTCTACATGTATGTTGCGTGAATTGAGTAGCTCAGGTTGAGACTCAGAAATGAACAGGGTTCTGAGGTGAAGCTAACAACCTACCTTGGGTAAAGAACCAAAAAAGGCTCACAGAACAAAGAGAGTAGTCTCGAATAGATCAGAAGAAACTTAAGACGACTCGTCAAGAATAAAAAAACGACGAATTTGGAAACGAGATAAGCTACGAGTAGCCACCTGGAATGTCACATCACTAATGAATAAAGACCAGGAAATAATAATAGAGCTAAAGAATCATGATATAGATACATGTGCTTTGTCCGAGACGAAAAAGAAGAGCAAGGAAATATACAATTTGCAGAGCATATACTGGTTTACAGCGTAAGACCAAAAGATGACAGAGCGGCTTTAGAAGTGGGTGTGTTAGTGCACGAGAAGTACCAGCAAAACATATTAGATATCTGCTATGTTAGTTACACATTACTGCTTACTACGATTAAGTTTACGAAGGCAACCAAGCCAAATACTATAAGTGTATACTCTGATACCACTAAACCCCGAAAAGAGGGAGATTAGTTTTACGACGAGTTCCGAGAAAAATCTTGGCAGGATAGCGAAAGCAGAGAAAGTTGTGATTTTGAGAGATATTAAAGCAAGGATTGGTGACGAAGAACTGCAAAATAATTAAAAAGCAATATGTAAACATCGTGATCTCTGGCTAGAAAACGAAGTATCTGACAATGTGAAGGTAACCAAGATAGTGTGAGATATCGGACTACAATAAAAGTGTGTGTAGCACATAWCATGTTTTTCAAATACCTAGGCGTTAATATCACAAATAATAGAAACCTTAGCGAAGAATTCCGAACACAAACAACAGCAGCAGCCAAGGTATCATRATATATCCGGAACATAATATGGGCAAATAAATACATCAATATCAAATATATGCCAAGGCTTAAAGTAGCAACAACGCTACACATAGAAACTGATAATGGTGGAAAACACCTAAACGTATTTTAATTGATAAATAGACAATAAATGACTGAAGCCCAGGAATTGATTTTGATTTGGAATTGAAACACAGTCAGGAAAGTATGTACAATATATCAATAAGGCAAATCGCAAATTTACAAGACGTGTGTAAGACCTATTATGACCTACACCACAGAAACACGAGTAGAAACAGCCGCTACTAAACAACTGCTAAGAACAACCAAAATGCAGACGCTAAGACCAATTACGGGCAAAACGCTAAGAGACAGAATAAGAAGCACCGATATCAGAGCCCAATGTAACATTCCATATTTCCATTGTGAGATGGTCCAGAATAAGAAGACGAGCATCGAGAGACCACGTCGACAGAATGTATGATAATCGACTACCGAAAATTGCAAAAAAGGAGGAACCAATCAACCGTAAACCTGCAGGAAAACTCACAAAATGATGGTTCGAAAGCTGGACATTGAAGTCATAACTTAGGCTACAGCTTAAAAAAAAAACAAGACATTGTCTTAAAATAAGAAGAGACGTTTACAATTAAGAATTTTTTGTCACTAAGAATCTTCCATGCATTTAGTGCTCGCTTTGATAAAATCGGGGGCAAATTTTTGTATTTAGTAACTCACATCCAATTTGCAATTAAAATTTACTTACTCGGACTACTTTTTGCAGCATTGGCACATTTTGAATAAATCCACTGGCATGGTGTATGTCCATTCTGAGAGCTTGGAGGGCTTTTTTCATTATTCTGTTTCGTTCGACCTCTTTTCGAACTTCATTAACAGAAGCAGCCAATTTGGCCCGCCCTTCTGCTAATTGGGTGTCTAAATTTAATATTACCTTTTGCAAGTTTTCCAACTCTCGCACCATCTCGTTAATTTGAGTTGTTTGTT
>NW_026018165.1:714214-723806 GCF_020466585.1 Dendroctonus ponderosae
AATAATAACAATAATTTGTCAAATTATGACTTACTTTGAATGTCCTTTCACGAATTTGCGTATATGCGATTAGTTTAAGGGAAATGCTACAGCTGCATAGCAGACGCTGCAAGAACTCACGCCAACAAAGGCCGAAGAGAGTCGTTCCAGGACGCTGGTGGACGACAATCCATTTTTGGGTTCCAGGCACAGAGGAACAAGTATTGGGTATAATCGAATCCGAGGAAGTGCTACGTTTCTACCACGTTTGTACGATACACACAGCACAAGGAGATACAAATTGAGCACGAGATAATTAACTGAATACGAGAAACTGCTTGATAAGAGTAAATAATAAGGAGATTACACAGGCACTAGCTTGTTTGGAGTTAACCATTCAAATGTTTGGTGTTGTATGGTTTATTTTTACACCAATATTCGAGGTTATGAGAACAGGTTGACATTTTGTCAACAAATCTTGTTGAATTTACCGCTTATCCTCGTCTATCTTATTGTCACTCTGTATAATTCCATGGTTACCGGAGTTTTAAATAATTACGAAGCCACAGGTATGTGCGCAATGTTAATTAGGCAGATTACCTTGAAAAACATTGCTGCCGTATTTCTGATATAGTTTTTTGTAAATTTCTCAGTTTTTAATAACAATTAATTTCTTTGACTATTTTTTCTGTACTCCTATAACAGCGCCAGACAACACCTCACCCTGTATATATCATACACTAATTAAGCGAACACCTATATACACTAATTAAATCAACTACATAAAATAGAAACACCTGTTATATTGAAGAAATGCAGACCAAGCGATATCGTCAGAATGCAAAGAAAACTGCCAAATATTATAAACAGTTTTTTTATTCTTTTGCTCGATATTGGACGAAGTTAATATTTTTCAATGGCTTGCCAAATGTGAAGGTTGAAACAACCATACATGTAAATAAAATTTAAATATCTAAGCAATAAGTTTTAATCTTTTCCCGAACAGGATTGTCCTGACTCATCACCTGTAATCCCAAAAGATTCAAACGATTTTGATATACTTTTTAATATGTTTGTAATTTATATTTTAGTGTGTATATTTAACAGAGCTCTTGTTTTAAACTAATAACGGCTGTGAATGTATATTTTAGACAAACTGATGATGGTGGAGAAGAACACCGAAACGTTTTTGTAACATTTTAAATGGTAAACAATGAAATTGACTGGAACCCAGGAAGAGTAGCTAATACTTGATAGGATTGGGTCTATTATACAGAGTGATTAAAATTGGCATAATTCCTTTACCGGTGTTGTCTGGGGGTGTTAAGAGATGATACGAAAAATAGAAAAAAATCGTTCTTATTAAAAGCTGAGATATTTGCGAAAAGCTATATTAAAAACACGGCAACAATGTTTTTCAAGGTAATCTGCGTCATTAACATTACGTCACTACCTGTTGCTCTTAATTATCAAAAACTCAGGTAACCATAGTTAACTATGGATTAAACACAGAAAGTGAAAGGTTTACTGGTAGAGAGTTTCCCCATCTTGTCAATTGGTCCTTCGCAAATTAATACCTCAACTAGTGATGACGTCATTGCGAGTACGCATTTGCAAGTACTTTTTTGTGTTTCACTAATGTTTTAATGCATTACTAGGTTTCGTAAAATAAACGATGCGGAACGTAACGATTTGCACTAAATAAGAATATTTTTTAGATAAGGCCCAACTTAATGGTTTAAATAGTTATAAATATTATTTGTAAGCGAAAATGTAAATAATGTTCAAAAATATTTTATTCGTCTTGTTTCAGCTGCCATGATCTTTTGTTCAATCAACAAATTTCAGCAATTTTGTTTCTCGTGTTCAACAATTTTAACAAGACCTCCTATCAAAAGTTATGGCTCAATGAGTTTACAACTAACCTACGGTAAGAAGAGAAGAAAGTCAGTAATCTACAAATTCGAAAAACAGTTCGGTGATTTGTGGTAAAAAAAATTCTTAGATATGAATCTCTGGGTTTGAAAAGAACCGTTTTGAAATGTGGACAACTCGCAAGGGGTAAACTTGGAACACCTGCCGCTTCGTTTAACCCCAAACATGTTTGTCCCGTACTATTTGTGCCGTGCAGCTTCTCGTATTCGAATCTTGGATTTCTTGATATTAAGATCGAGTCCCGCTATTGCACATTCAGCAGAGAGCCTATCGTGCAACACTTTAAATCCTAGTCATTGGAGACCAAAAGTACCACCGTGTCATCCGCATAACGCAATCTGTTTATGACTTCGTCATTTACTATCATGCCGTCCAGCCCTCCAGAGATTGCCTTCCTAAATGTTCCTTCCAAGTAGACATTAAGTAGTAACGGCGATAGCAATAAATTCTTGCCTAACACCTCTCTTGATGTTGATAGATTTTGAGTATTATCCGTTCTTACTACTGCTGTTTGATTCCAGTATAAATCTGCGATTATGCGAACATCTCCATTCCATCAAATCCAATATATTTTAAGACCCCTATAAGCACATCATGCTGACTCGAAAAAACGCCTTTCGAAAATGCATAAAACAAGGCCACAAGCCAACCGACATATCTCGAAATTTCTGAGCAAGTACGCTCAGCCCGAACAAAGCCTCCCTTGCACCGAACCCGTTGCTCCTGTTTAATTTGTATTGGTGTTCGGTGGACCAGATATTCACTATGCCCTTGTGTCCTGTGTATCTTACATACATGGTAGGGATTTATCCCTTCGTCGGTGAAGTATCAGTTGTTGCGCAATGCTTCGATAACTTCTGGAACGCTCGGCTGCAATTATCTCCAATACCTGTTTATCTTGGTGCACCACTATCTGGCTCAATTCCTGGAGCCAGTGTCTCCAGCTTTATATTGTGTAAGTTCTTATAGGTTCTGCTATGTTACTGTCGTATTTCGCTATAAGTAATAGTATATTCGCAAATTCGATGTTCGTGTACATTTTACTAAAGAAGTTTGCAACGAAGTTTTTAAAATGCCTTTAAAATGATTGTGTGAAAAATATAGATTATTCCCAATAAAGTGAAATACTACAAGTACAATGCCTCTTGTCTTCCATCCAAGATACTTAGTTTGGTTTGCGTTTTGAATCCTAAGCCTAGAACATCAGTTGAGTGTTGGACTGGTCGCCTGACTGTATATTTCTATTACCCATTTTATGGTTTCAAATTTTTAATTGATGGTCCGTTTTAATGTTAGTTTGTTCTCTGAGATTTTAATTCTTTGACTACCTCACCATTGGTTGGTATGCTCTGTTCTGCTCTCTTGGGGATGCACGATTTTGTGTTGACGAGTAAGTTTACATCCCTTTTATTTTATTTATTTTCATGAGGTCCGCCAGGATGCTAATTATTACTGTTTGTGTTTTTTTGCGGCCCTGATGATGAGGTAATTGTCAAAAGCTCTTTAGTTATTAATTATATCATTTAGTTATTTAATATTTATAAATATTAAATAATAATAATAATATTAATAATATAATAATTGTTAATTTAGTTATTATTATATTTAATAAAGCCATATTTAATATTTAAGGGTGAAATTACACCATATACCCTTGATCTATAGATATACCTTCCTCCAACCAATCCCTTCATTACATAAAATCCCGTTTGATTGAAGGTCCCGTTTGATAAAATCCCGTTTGATTGAGTATTACAACTCTGGTACATAGTACAAAACTCTGGGATAAGAGCATGTGGCTGGCTTTTGGTAACCGCGGAAACCAAAGAATCAAGTGACGTTTACTCTAGTGCTGGAGTCAGAGGCTTCAAGAACTCACTCACAAGCCAGTTTTCACGTGCGGAGCAAAAACCGAAGACTAAAGGTGGTAAAGATGCTTGGACTGCAAAACTGAGCTTTAGGTGTCCCAAGTTATAGACACCTCTCTACCAAAGGAAAATCGCGCAACTTAAAGCTTACTTTCATGGTGAACGGAGAAACCAGGAGAGCGCTGAAGCGCGCAGGCTTGTGTGGTATGAGTTGGTCACCATAAAAGCTTTTAGGGTGACCCCTTACATAAAGCAGCCGCCCCCAGCTCCTCAAACGCCCATCGATAAAGGAAAGTAGGATCCACCGTTCCCCAGTACAACCCGTCATGACACTGTCGGAACGTAATATCAATCTTCACCACAGCAGAGACGTGACAATCGAATTGGACAGCGTTATATCACGAAAGGAAGAGCCGAAGAGAAGAGCAAGAATGAAAGAGACATGTTGTACTAATGCAAGAACTTTATGTCTACAGACACTAAATCAGAGACTTCAATCAGGCGAGTTATAACACCATAGTCGGATCGCCAATCGACAAGAGGCCCCAATGCTGCATGATGATATACAAGGATCTACGCGTCACCCATAGGGCTCAGTTAGGAACCAGGGTTGCCACTGCGGTTCTACTAGAACATGAAGAAAACGTAAAAACCGTAAGGTTCTAATAGGTAGTGTGTATCTTAAGTAGGAGGATGCCCAACGTTTCCCCACGGAAGACATGCATTAAGGTTATAATATTTGCAAAAAGTTCGGGTTCTCAAGCGATTATCGATGGCGATAACAACGCGTAGAACGACGTCTGGGGAACCTCCGATACAAGCGCCAGAGGTGTTGGAGTATCTCTTTACTGAAAACCAAGAAGTGTCGAACATAAACGAGAGGCCGATGTTTTGGAATCGAGTCCGACCAGAAGTGATTGACAAAGGCTGGCAACCTGAAATCTAATTACAAAGGAGAAAAACTGGAGAGTGTTAGAAAACATAATAATGTTTTGTCAATGATAAATGTTGATGAATTTCGAATTCCAAATTGAGTCGGACCAGCAAGACGCCTACAGCTCGTACAAGAGCATCAAAACGGCTGCCGGAATTTAAAGCACGAGCAAAGCTGGACAACTACACAACGACCAACGTAAAGTGAAACCTGCCTGTGCTGGAAGGTAGGCTGGCTGAGTGGGTGAGGTACATGACCGATCTGGTCAATAACATCCGTGCAGACGAACCGCCAGTAAGAACAACTCTGGAAGCACTTATAATAACATGAGATGAAGTAGAACACGCTGTAAAACTTGCAAAAAATGGCAAGGCAAAAGAACCAGACCTTGCGTTGGTTACAAACTCATATAGGATAGAAAATATGTGCAGGTTTTTTAATGCTATATATGCCAGTGAACACATTACGAGCGATTGGGCAGTCAGTCTTTATCACATTACCAAAGAAAGCAACTGTAAGAACATGCGGTGATACAAGACCATCAGCTTCATGAGTCTCCTACTTAAAATATTTTTAAAGATAATTCAAGACCGCATATATCACAAATCTGAAGAGTACCTTAGTGAGTCGTAGTTCGGATTTCGCAACGGGTTTGTTACAAGTAACGCTTTGTTCGGGCTGAGCGTTCTTGCTCAGAGATTTTGAGATATGTCGGTTGGCGTGTGGCCTTGATTTATGCATTATGCGAATATACTATTACTTATAGCGAAATACGACAGTAACATAGCAGAACCTATAAGAACTTACACAAGATAAAACTGGAGACACTGGACGATTGGCTCCAGGAATTGAGCCAGATAGTGGTGCACCAAGAAAAACAGGTATTGGAGATAATTGCAGCCGAGCGTTCCAGAAGTTATCGAAGCATTGCGCAACAACTGATACTTCACCGACGAAGGGCTAAATCCCTACCATGTATGTAAGATACACAGGACACAAGGGCATAGTGAATATCTGGTCCACCGAACACCAATACAAATTCATCAGGAGCAACGGGTTCGGTGCAAGGGAGGCTTTGTTCAGGCTGAGCGTACTTGCTCAGAAATTTCGAGATATGTCGGTTGACTTGTGGCCTTGTTTTATGCATTTTCGAAAGGCGTTTTATCGAGTCAAGCATGATGTGCTTATAGGGGTCTTAAAATATATTGGATTTGATGGAATGAAGGTGTTCGCATAATCGCAGATTTATACTGGAATCAAACAGCAGTAGTAAGAACTGATAATACTCAGAATCTATCAACATCAAGAGAGGTGTTGGGCGGCATGATAGTAAATGGCGGAGTCATAAACTGTTTGCGCTATGCGGATGCCACGGTACTTTTGGCCTCCAATGACTAGGATTTAAAGTGTTTGCACGATATGCTCACTGCTGAATGTGCAGTAGCGGGACTCGATCTTATTTATCCAGAAAACCAACATTCTGGTACAAAGCAAAGAGGATGATTCAACGGCTAATCTGACGGTCGTAGTTGTGACTGGAGCGGGTTACACAGATCAAGTACTTCGGATGTCTGTTAAATAACAATGGAGACCGAGAGATCACATGGAAATCCGCTCAAGAATAGAGTACGCTAGCACAGCGTTCAACAAAATGAGAAAAGTTCCGTGCAGTAGAGATCTTAGACAGAATTTGACGATCCGTTTGATGCGCTGGTATGTATTTTCAATTTTGCTTTACGGAGCGCAGGCCTGGACTATGAATAGCAATGAGATGGGGCGACTGGAGCCGTTTGAGATGTGATGCTATAGGAAAATCCTATAAGTATCATGGATTGATAAAGTCCGAACCTTAGATATGCTTGAACATCTAACTAAAATCACTAAAATCCCATGCACCATCAAGCGGGGAATATTAGAATACTTCGGTCATGTAATGAACAGCGTGAAATACCTACCACTGAAAAACATGATAGATGGTAAAATTGCTGGCAAGCTTGGCCCAGGTAGACGCAAAACATCATGGCTGAATGTGGCGTAACCTCAAGCACACTCTTCAAGGTGGCGGTGAGCAGGATTTAGATAGCTGTGTTGGTGACCAACGATCTGGAAATGACATGGTACATGAAGAAGAAAAAGCAAGTTGTCACACTGAAAAACAGGAACAAGAAGAAAGCTGACTGGTCCCATAACAGGGATTACCTTAGGCAGTTTCTCGGATTCTCTGAGGATGACATAACCTCCAGAGAGGAGTTGAAACTCGAGGTAAGATGGCTAAATGAAGAAAGGGCTCCCTTGCGAAAGAGGTTGGGATCTCAACGCTTCCGTGGTGGAATAAGGCCCTTCAGCTCCTGAGAAAGGAGGCTTGTCACCGACCCCCCAATGGAAAGTAATGCCAAAACTGGGATCTCCAGCTCAAAGCAAGAAGAAACTTTCCTTGTTGTTGACTGTCAACTGTTGTTCCTTGAAATTTGCTGTCAAGTCGCTATCGGATTCAGCCCGGCTTGCGAAGATCCTCAGCACAGATTAATCACAAGATTATATGGAGACCGTTAAAAAGCCACTTGGACGGAAACGAAAAAGGGGACCTTTCAATTTCTACTAGCATTACGCTTTCCAGGCGACGGCGGCCCCAGAGGCTTTGAGGTCAACGTCTGCTCGAATGAATTGGATTGGACCACTTCCAAAAGAGTTGCCAGTGATGACGCTATTAAATGGGGGGATTTGAATTTTGCCCATATAAAGCCGCAGGTGCAGACGTGATAATTCCAAAATGCCTGCAGTCGAGCTCAGATTATTAGATCTTACCCCCGTTCCTGGGAAGGACCTTGGGTTATCCTGGCAATGAAATATGTCCCTAATGATTGGCCGTCAGCGGAAGTGGTCTTTATGCCGAAACCCGGTGAAAGAAACAACACCGAGCTCAAATAGTTCAGACCCATAAAATTTACGTCTTTCCTCATGAAAACTTTGGAAAGGATGATGGACAGGTGACCAACAGAGAAAATTCTCATCAGGACACCGCTGCAGAGCACCCAGCATGCATACAGGAAAGGAAGGTCGACAGATACGGCTCATGCTCTGGCGCAAAAAGCTGTGCAGGGGTAGAATATTAAGCAGTGTGGAACATAGGGAAGGGGTTTTCGAGAAGGCCAAAATCTGCAATGGTCTTCAGTTATAAGGGGCTCTCGGTTGAACCATAAACTGGGTCCGGAGTGCGGCAACACACCACACGTAAAATGTGTACGTGCACGTAAAAAAATGCATTATAATATAGACGATTTATAAACTTTACGTTCCTTGGGGAGACTCAAACACGGTGATAACTTTAACAGGTTAGACACGCTAAATTAGTGTGGTGTTTTTCTATAAGAAATGCAGATTTAACTGTTTCTTAAGTTTTTGAAGGAATTCTGTATTAAATGATAGTGGAATATGTATAGGCTATAATTCTACCGCCTGATCAACTCAGTATATTTTTGCCCGAAACTTTTGCTAACTAACAACTAACATAAGTTAAAGGTTTCTGTCCAAACTCTAATTGCAACTAAGTTGGTTATGACATGATTATGGAGCCACATGTTATGTGTGGTTTGTGATTACTTATGTATATGAAATTGGTGCACGCTTTGAAGTACTAGTGCTTATGTCGTTGGTGTCGGAACTGGAATGAAGAAAACATTTAAAACATGACATTTTATGCAACTGATAAGAACAGCAAAAACTTTAAACTCGTCATAAGTAAAATTATTTAGTTCTTCATTTGCCTTTAAGTCGTTTCTGTTGTTGATTGGTGCATAAAGCAACAAATATTTACATAATGTTCATGCGGAAATTGTCTTAACAGGTGTGACGGTGAAATTATGTTTAAAATCGCGCCGTTTTCGTTTTTTTTTTAAATAAATATCTCGGTTTTCAGTAAAAAAAATTTCGATTTTTTTTGGTGCTCCTTATACACGCTGGGTCGATACCTATATAAATACTACGTTAATTTTCATGTAAAATACTAAAGTTTTCAATAAAGTAATATAACGTTTGCTTTAAAAGCCAATATGTTTCAATAAGAAAATATTCTTACCTTAAAATCCAATATAAATTTGAACTTTTCCAGTTCTTGATTTTTGCTTTTAAGTTGGAATATTCGTTTTTCTTTTTCTTCAATTGTACTGTCTCTTTCCGTCATTTCTTTTTTTATGTCAATAATATCTTTTTCCAAACTATTTATAATAGACTTGAATTTAATATGTTCATTTTCGAGTACGTAGACCTGGTGCTTAAAATCGTCAGATTCCTTTTGGGTTGCTGGAATTAATCAGCAATAGTTAAAAACTCATCATTAACTTCCAACGTAAATGAGTGAAAATCAATTATCATATTCTGACAGAAAAAAGAAGAACCATACAGAGAGTCTCGCGAATATCAGCTGTTAACCCTAACTCGATAAATACAGTTACAATAATCCCGAAAATTTTAGGTTTTGCTAAAGCGGATCCGCTCTATACAGGGTGTTTCAAAATTAGCGTCATTCCTCTGGGGGTGTTGTCCGGGGGTGTTGCCTGGAGGTGTTACCTGGGAATGTTTCAGGAGTACAGGAAAAATAGTAAAACATTTAAATTATCCGGAGTGGTAATGGGGAATTAGTAATTTCGATAACACTTGAAAAAAATCGATATTTGAGAAGAGTTTTTTTGGTGTACAAAAATTCAAAAACAAAGGGAATTTTTTCCTGGGTTAAGCGGACAAATAATGTTTGGAATAAGAATTTTTTATTCGGCGGGATTTACACCTGCGACCTCTATGACTCCGGCATGATGCTCTACAAACTCATATACGAAGCAGATAAGATTCGCATCTGCAGATGCAATCCTTCTTTTTTTTT